>NC_064811.1:17380750-17384913 GCF_023721935.1 Panthera uncia | reverse complement strand
TTATTTATTTTTGAGACAGAGAGAGACAGAGCATGAATGGGGGAGGGGCAGAGAGAGAGGGAGACACAGAATCGGAAACAGGCTCCAGGCTCCGAGCCATCAGCCCAGAGCCTGACGCGGGGCTCGAACTCACGGACCGCGAGATCGTGACCTGGCTGAAGCCGGACGCTTAACCGACTGCGCCACCCAGGCGCCCCTAAACAAATAAATTTTAAAAGGTAGCTATCTTCAGGTTTGAACAAGCCATGTTATCTAGACTCCGTTTAGATGATTGGTCCAGATTTCAGAGTAACTTAATAGGGAGTGATTAGAGGTGGGCGTAATTTAAGAAGGCGGTTGGAAAAGCCTCTGGGAACTAATAGTTTGGTAGAGGAGGAAGACAAAGCATGTAAAATAAATTGTTAACAATAAACAGGGTGGCATCTGTGTATATACACACATATTTATTACATATTCACACATACATAGTTATACACTGTCCCTATTAGGAGGAGAAACAAAGTATTTTGGAGTGTTTCTCTGGTGTCTCCCACAAGCCTTACATAATATAGCAAGACAAGATTGGTAGCATAGAAGCTTTGGAATGTGGTCCACCTACCATCCTTAAAGCAACAGTTGGTGCAACATAGCTTTACTACTGGACTGTGGGTATATGAATATGGTTAATGAGCAATTTCTCAGTTTCTATAGGATGTTCTAAAGTGGGAAATCACAAACACAGTGAAAACTTTGAAAGGATCTCTTAAGTCCTACAACTTCAAATTCTATGATGTTCATGATGCCTGAGGGGGGATCAGCAGTAGATAGACCTGTCTGGCAAGAGGCTGTCGGGCCTGGGGTAGCATAATTAAAGCACGGTTTTTGATCTGACGCAGGGTAAGTGATGGTAAGTTTCAGACAGTATCATCCTCTATTTTTGTACATGTGGAAGGGACTTCTTGCCATTTCCTTACAAACCCATAGTGGTACAGAAATGATAATAACAAGGGGTCCTGTGGTTCAAAGGACTACAGTGTTGAGAGATATTTTTTCTAAAGTTCTTGCCAGCCTTAATACACTACTAACTTGTGATCTATAATGATTTTTAATTTTCAGAGATAGTATGAGTGATTCCTGTACAAGAATGGCTGAAATTGTCCATGTAGTAAAACATTTCATTTCCTCTGTATTTCTCCTTGGATGAGTGGTACTACTTGAGTTTTTTTTTTTTTTTTTTTTTTTTAAGTTTGTTTATTTACCGAGAGAGAGAGAGAGAGAGAGAGAGAGAGAGCGCTGGGAAGCGGTAGAGAGAGGGAGAAAGAGAATCCCAAGCAGGCTCCACACTGCCAACTCAGAGCCCACCTCGGGGCTCCAGCTCATGAACCGTGAGATTATGACCTGAGCCGAAATCTAGAGTCAGATACTTAACTGACTGAGACACCCAGGTGCCCCCCACTTGAGATTCTTTTTCTTAAATTCTATACTTTATATAACTTTTTCAACTGCAGTGAAGTAAACAGAGGCTATGTACCAAATTGATGTTAGTGCTTGTGGCAAATTTCAAAATAGACATGCACATTTATTTCAACTATAGACTGACATAAAGTATGTGAAAATATGCACAGATTCTAAGTTCAAATGACAATTTGTAGCTATGACAATAGTAGCATGACTATTAAAAACTTCCATTTTGCCACAGTAAGAAGTATTTAATTTTTTTATGTTTATTTATTTATTTTTGAGAGAGAGAAAGAGAGAGAGAGAATCCCAAGCAGGCTGTGTGCTGTTGCTGTCGACCCCACAAACCTTGAGATCATGACCTGAGCCGAAATCGAGATTCAGATGTTTACCTGATTGAGTCACCCAGGTGCCCTAAGAAGTTTTTACTTTTATAAAGAAAAGGGATGATGATGATAATATCTTTGTTAGTGGATAATAGTTCTTTATATAAATTCAAAAGAAATGTAAACAATTTTGCCTACTTAACACAGAGGCATTTTTTTTTTTTTTTGCCTTCTAGCTGATTTACAGATTGAAAGCTACTTCATGCTGATGATGAGCTGCCACTTTTTGTACCTATCAGTGTGGAGATCTGCATTGTTCAATGTCACCTGCCACTTTTTGTACCCATCAGTGTGGAGATCTGCATTGTTCAACGGAGTAGCCATTAGGCACCTTGGGCTATTTAAACTCAAATTTAAATTAATTAAAATTAAACAAAATGAAACATTATCTTACCTCACACAGGCTCCATATCACGTGTTAAACACCCACGTGCAGCTGCCATATTGGACAACACAGACCTGGAATATTTCTATCACATAATGTACTATTAGCAATGGATACTGTTGGGTTTATATGGTTGAATCTCAAAAAATGTTGGTCAGATGAAGTGCTATTCAAACATGACTGCAAGACTGTACGTTATATCATTTATTTCCAATGCCAAAGTTCTAGTCATAGATTTCTGGGAATTGGTCCCTGGGATAAACTCTGCAGGAGCCCCAGACCCAGACAAGAAAAGCCCCGGGGTTCTGCATTTTAGAGGCCACCATTTTAGCTCACCTCCCCAAAGGGAAAAATTCCCCAAGACCAACGGATGTGTTCCCCAAGAGCCTGTGTCCCCTTCCTGATTGTAGACCTTGTCCAAGGTACCCAGAATCCTTGAATTCACTGATCAAAAATTCCCAAGGCTACTTCCAGGTGCTCAGCAGGCCTCTCTCCAGAATTGTCCTCCCAAGGGAAGACCAAACAACTGATGTGGGCACTGCTACGCCAAGGGGTGGCTGTTTGAGGGTGTGGACAGAGCTTGGTTGAATGGGCTCTGGTATCCATACACGTGCAGAAAGCCCGCTTGTTTATGAATGGAGCTGGCACAGGAAGCAAAGGGTGTGGAAGTGCCTAGGCCAAGGGCTGGGGGTCTGGCTCTTTCCTCCCAGCCATGTTTCAGGGTGGAACTAAAGGCCTCTGAGATCTCTGTACACACACCTGGCCTTGTGGGTTGTTATTAAGGTATGTTTCTCAAGGTAAGAGAATAGATTATATTTAGTTAGCTTGACATATTTCTTGTAAATATTTAAACATAGAGTATTTAAACATAGAGTATGTTAGCCCTTGCAAATATTAGGGTGGGGTTGGCAGCCCCACATCGTAGAGTGATGGATTCAGCTGGGGTTTCTTGACTAGTTTGGTCACTATTGGTCTAACTGGTTACATCTAACTGGTTGCTGTCAGTGGAAAAGTTCTTTCAAAAGGCTTTTGGTCAGGCGGGACCCCGATGCATCCTTTCCAGGGTTCACAGCTGGAGTTGCTGAAGGCCAGAAACAGCTTCTGAGAGTCCCCGGACCAGGAGGGGAACCTGTTTCTTGCTCTGGGGCATTTGGGACAAATGAGGCTACCGTGTGCCAAGAGAAGGCATGAAATCCCTTGGTGGGGGGGCGGGGATGAGGTGGGAACGTATACTCGGTTTGGGGGCCCTTGCCCTTTCCTTTCTTTCTCAGAGGAAATACAGCCCTGCTCGTCTCCCTCGCTCCACGTTCCCGGCAGGGGCTCCTCGGGCGGAATGGGCGGCCTCCAGGGGCGCACAGGGCGGCTTTGTCTGCAGGGCGGCCGAGGGAATCCAGCGAGAGAGTGGCTACCGTGCCTGGAGTTTGGACGAGAACTTTCTTCCGCCCTCTCCACGAGTTACCGGACTCTCGCGGGGCGCTCACAACTGCTGCCCAGAGGCCGAGGCCGGGGGCCGGGCGTGCACCGGGTCGGGGGTCGGGTCCCGGACCAGGGCGGGCAGCGCAGATCCCGGAGCACGCTCTTCCTAACCCGAGCCGAAAGCGGCGGGAGGCGCGAGGAGGAGGAGGAGGGAAGGAGGGGGAGGAGGACGGAAGGAGGGGAAGGGGCGGTGGCGGCGGCCGCGGGCGGGGAGGAGCCGCCGCGGGCAGTGGCCGGGGGAGGCGGCGGCGGCAGCGAGGGAGGAGGAGGAGGCGGCGCTCCGGCCCGGCCAGAGAGCAGCGCTGGGACCCGCGCGGCCGTGACCCCGCGGTTCCCCGGACGCCGAGCGCGGCCGCAGCGGACAAAGGAGCATGTTGGCGCCGAGGAGGGCCCGTCCTCCGGCCGCCATGAGGCTCCGGGCGCCGCCGGGCCCGCGCCGCGCCCCCGCCCGCCCGGGCGCCGGGCCGGCCCGCTAGGCC
>NC_064811.1:17378062-17380350 GCF_023721935.1 Panthera uncia | reverse complement strand
GCTGCCGTTCGCGCTGCTCGCGCTGCTGGGAGGCGGCGGCTGCGCCGCGGCGCTGCCCCCCGGCTGCAAGCACGACGGGCGGCCCCGAGGGGCCGGCAGGGCGGCGGGCGCCGCCGAGGGCAAGGTGGTGTGCAGCAGCCTGGAGCTCGCGCAGGTCTTGCCCCCCGACACGCTGCCCAACCGCACGGTCACCCTGTGAGTAGCCCTCGCCTCGGGTCCCCTCCCTGGGGCGCTTTCTCGTCGGGCCGCCTCTCTCTGCGCAACTTTGGAGAGGGGTGCTGCCGGCACCCACGCGCCTTTGTGTGAATGAAGCTGCAGGCAGGGATGGCGCTGGGGGGGTTGGCTTGGCAGGGGCGCGTTTCGGGGAAGGCAAGTGAATCCGCCCCGGAGCCGCTTTCCAGTTCCGCTAGTTTGCAAAGTAAAAGTTTTCGGGTTCCCTGGCGCGCCCCGCGCTGTCCCGGCGCAGCGCTTCTGTGGCTGCGCGGTGCCACGTGAGGATGCAAGTAAACACGCAGTCGGCGAAATTGTAGATGGCCCATCCTTTGCTTGGGCTTCCAGAAAACACGGTGCTCCGTAGAAGCGCCGATCCTTCAGCTTTTCTGCAGATTAACTTACACTTCCATGCGGTTTGCATGAATGTTTGCAGAATACCAAAACAACACTGGGACTTGGAACGCCTGTGTGTACAATCCCCTACCCCCCAGACTGTTTCCTTGCCTTTCGCTCCCTTAGTTTTACCACACAGTAAAAGAACACCTTTTAAAATGGAGTTGTTATTAAGGGCGTGAAATACATTTGAGACGAACCGTGCACCTTCCAGCCCGGGTTTCATGTGTTTGCGCGCTCATACTTAAAAACCCGAGAATTTTGGAATTGAAAACTGGGTTTGTTGAGCCTCCCATGTCGAGGCACTTGATATTTGAGTTGAGTTTCCGACCTGGAAGGAAGAGTTTTTGGTCTCAGGACTCCATTTGTGCTCAGATTCACGGTCCAGTTTTGCAGGCGTGGTTCTGCCCATGCTAGCTGGACAGTTGAAATCTTGACTTGATTTTCTGAACGATGAATTGGCTTGGAAAAGTTGAACTATTTCTAAGGGATATTTTGTCGAACTGAAACGTGAGCCTCTCTGTCCCGTGTTCCTCTCGTTCTTTTGGTTCGTTTCCTAAAAAAGAATCAAGGCTACCACTGTAAAAACACGAAGTCAGGGGGAACAGCATGATTTATGAAAAGCTTGAAGTACGATTTTTAATTTAACCCAAATTAAGCAGGAGGCTAGGGGTAAGAGAAGTATAAACCTCATTACTAAGACCTTTGTTCTTCCATTTCCATTTGTTTGAATTAAGAAAGGCTTAACACAGGGAAAAAGTGTTTTTGTCTATGGAGGCATGAACATGGATAAAATAGTTTTCTTTGACTCGTTTACTGACCGTTTGGTAGTGGCAGCAGCTGTATTTATTTATTTCTTACCCAGATTCTTTGAAGTGGAAATTTTGGGATGGGACCTTTAATTACAGTCTTGAGTCAAGCAGTGAAAACCCCATGTTGGAGATATCCCTTTATA
Organism: Panthera uncia; assembly: GCF_023721935.1. NCBI lineage: Eukaryota > Metazoa > Chordata > Mammalia > Carnivora > Felidae > Panthera > Panthera uncia. The sequence goes on along the minus strand of NC_064811.1, from coordinate 17,378,789 downwards.
ACTTTGCGGAAATTAGTCATCATACATTTGGGTTCTGAATCGGTGGTGCTCCAGCTGATTCAAGTTTAGGTCGAGTTTTTCAGAATGTCAACAGTTTCAGCTGTATTAAGTCAGCTATTTGTAAGTTGTTTTCGTTTTGCAGGAAAAAAAAGATGGTGTCATAGAAAATCACTTTTCAGCACATTATCAGTTAAGCTGTTTCAAAGAATTCGTAGTGCCTTTAAAATGTCATAATTTTTTAAAACGTTTATTTAGTTTTGGGAGAGAGCATGAGCCTTAGTGGGGGAGGGGCAGAGAGAGAGGGGGACAGAGGATCCAAAGCGGGCTCCCGTGCGTGCAGGAAAGAGCCCGATGGATGGATGTGGGGCTCCAACTCGCAAACTGTGAGATCATGGCCTGAGCTGAAGTCGGACGATTAACCAACTGAGCCACCCAGGCGCCCCTACAATGTACTATTAATCCAATATTTTTTGCACCTGAAACCTCTTTAGATGAAAATAATAGAATGTAGTGAATGGGGAGAAATTATAATTCACTTAAGAATCAGCTAATGTTCTGGATTACGTTGGTTCAAGTTATATCGGACCAGTTCCCTTATTTTGCTAGGGAGCACATTGGAGAGTCCTGCAGGGATAAGTGACTTGCCCAAGTTCCATAGTGATTGAGCATCAGGGTCAATGTCCCAGATTCCTGATGTGCAGTTCAGATGCTTTCTTAACTGTCTCCC
>NC_064811.1:17295921-17377962 GCF_023721935.1 Panthera uncia | reverse complement strand
TTGTGTGTGTGTGTGTGTGTGTGTGTGTGTGTGTGTTGTTGTTGTTGTTTTTGAGTGTTTCCTAGGTAGTGGCAGCATGTTGAGGTTTAGACTAGGTGTTAATTTCCTCCGGGTGTGGCAAATTACCACACATTGGGTGGCATAAAACCAACAAATTTCTTTTCTTACAATTCTGGGAGCTGGAAGTTGCAAGTCAAGGAGTCAGTAGAGCTTTGTCTTCTCCAGAAGGGTCTTCTGACATTTCTTGGATTGTGCCACCCCAGTGCCAGTCTCTGCCCCTGTCTTCATGTCGCTTCTTTCCGGGGTGTCTCTGTGTTTCACATACTGCCCCTTCTCTTGTAAGAACACCAGTCATTGAATTTAGGGTCCACCCTACGTCCAGGATGATCTCATCCAAGGATATGTAACTTAATTACATTGCAAAGACCCTATTTTCAAATAAGATCACTTTCAGGGGTACCAGGGGTTTAGAGCTTTGGACCTCTTTTGAGGGCATACTATTGAACTCACTACAGAATATAAATAAAGCATGGTCTTTCTTTAGGAACACACAGGCAGTAGGAGAGAAATATTCATGAATTCAGAACAGTATGGTAAATTCTCTAATCCTGGAGTGTACATGTAGCAAAAGGAACCCAGAGGAGGGCAACCAAAGCCCCCTTGGGACATAGTTGGTGGGATCCAGGATCTGAGGATCCTGAGCCAATTCGAGAAGGATGAGGTGGATACCTGTGAATGAAAAAGGTGATGAGATGAGGGGGAAGAAATGCGGAGTTGGTCTGTGGTAGACTCCCTACTTCCCACCCCATGCCCATGGGCTTGGAGGGTGCAGTGTTGGCTTGCTATGCGGTGCAGTTTATATTGCTGGATGTCAAGGGCAAGTGTCTACTCCCTGGAGTGGTCCAAGGGGAGCCCGCAAGCGCCTGGTCAAGGACAGACAGGCTTTCTGGTTCTGGTTTGAGTTTTAATTCCTTAGGTGTGGCCAGCCATTTTCAGCTGCTGCAAGGAAATTTGATGGGGCTTGCAAGGATAGCAAGGATAGGATAGAATTTTTTTCTTTTTTTAAATAATGAAAAGTAAGGTAATTTCTGCCTTGGGGAGTGAACTAGGCTTCACCATAGCCAAGAGCTCAGACCCTTCAGCTATCTTCATGAACAACATCTATTTTCATAGCCTTCGTTATGGAGAGGTCCAGCAGAAACCCTCCGCGTGACCACACTTCTTTCATGTGTCATGTAGTCTTTTGTATTAATGGAGTAAATTGCATTTATTATTTACAGCGAGATTGAATTAAAATTTGACTTTTAAGGTTTTTGTTGGAAATATATATTACTATTTTTTTTAAAATGTTTGTTTAGTTTTGAGAGGGTGCAAGTGGGGGAGGGACGGAGAGAGGAGGACAGAAGATAGATCTGAAGCTGGCTCTGCATTGACAGGCTGGCAGCTGCAAGCCCGATGTGGGGCTCCAACTCACTAACCTGGAGATCATGACCTGAACTAAAAGTTGGATGCTCAACCAACTGAGCCACCCAGGTGCCCTGAAATACAAGTTATTAACTTTATTCCTGTCTTATTTGATATTTTAAGTTTTAAAAATAATGAGGACTTCAGTTATAGAAAGTTTTACACATTTACTTTGCTTTTCAGATTTTTTTTTTTCCCATAATGCTACATGGAGATTCTAGGTAATTTTTTTTTTTTTTTAATTTATGATTTGTCATGAATCGTACCTTAGGGACAATGTCTAGATGTTTCTCAGACTTTTTAAAACAATCAGATAATGTAGGAGGTTTGGTTTTTACTCTACAAAATGTTTGTTTTTGCTATCAAAGACCTGATTACAGACATCAACCAGTGTGCCCAGCTCAGTGTCAGGGAGACAAAAAGGAATGCTGTATTGTTTTGAAACCTCAACCTGGTTGGAAGAAAGGATTTGCACAAAAGCAGCATTTAGGGAACAATTGCAGACTGTCTGTAATTAAGTAATAAATCCTGTACTGCCAACTGTTTAAATGCTTTAGGAAGTCTGAAAAGATTGGAGATCAGTTGGGGCTGCGGACGCCCTGGGAGATTTTCTGTTTTCCTGGAGAAGTTTGGACTTGAGCAAGGCCTGAGGGAAGGGAAAGATTGGATTTTGTGCGGACATCGGGGAGTTACTGACAGGGGTGGGGACGAAGTGGTTCTACTGAAGCAGGGAGGTGGTTTTCAGAACCACTGGTCTGTACCAGGTATGTAATACCCAGGTGTGGTGGAGGTCAAGTTAGAGTAGGGGAGCGTGTGCAGGTGGGGAGGAGGAGGTGGGGGTGTGGCCCAGGCAGAAGCTCCCTGGAGCAGTGGCGGAGCCTGGTGAAGTGGGGGACTCAGAGGGGGGAGCATGCGGTCGTAGAAGCCAAGGCACGTTCAGGTTTGAAGGAAGGAACGGGTGCCCATGTTGAGAGATGCTGGGGAATCAGGACCAGGAAGGCCAACGAGCTGAGCACTGGATTGGCCTGCTTGGCGCTTTGGTGCCCTCTGGGGGTCGGAGGCCATGAGGGGAGGTTGGGGTGGCTTCAAGGGAGAAGGGGGTGAGTGAGGATGGTGGTGGTAGCATCTAGACGAGGAAGAATTTCGGTGCAAAGGAAGGTTTCTTAGGAGCAAAGGACCATGAGAGCACATCGGAGTAAGCTGGACAGTAACTTGGGTGTGGGGCACACGGTGGATGGAAGATGAGATGAGCTAAGCGTAGGCACAGGGTTTTCCTGGCAACAGGCACTGTTCGTTCTCGAAGAAGGCGGTGGTGAGGCAGGAGGGCTTTGGGAGTGCAGGTGGGTTGAAGTGAGGGTTCTTTTATGTTCCCATAGACGTGGAGGCAGGGTGAGGGAGGAAGGAGAAACAGGAGGCTGGCCTTTGGAAGCTGGGAGAGCTCGCTCGCTCGCTGGGGATTGTAGAAAAGTTAGCAGAGTGGAGTTGTGTCCATTTCTGCCTTGTGATCAAATTCGAAGGCACATAGATGACCACAGTTCTTTCTCCAGTCGCATTCAGCCCAGAGGTGTAAATAGTTGGGATTGGCTCGGCTGCTTCTTGCCAGGGCAGTGCCACAGAGTGAGAGAGGCATAGGCTGTGGCCTGAAGTTCTGTGTGTCAAGGGTTAGGTTTTTATCTTTGAATTCGAGGCCATCCAAACCTTTTGTAGCCTTATTTCCCAATACTTGGCACCAATTATATTTTCTTCACATGCATATCAGTTGAGGCACTGTTAATACTGTAGGCACTCGGCTGGGTGCTAGGGGTGTTCAGGGATAACGCAAGACGTGATTCTTTCGTCTAAGGATCAGTGCTATGTGCGAAGTCTCTGCGTAACCCAAGTGTGCCTCTCATTGTCCCCTGACTTGGTTTCCTGTGCATCAAGGGTAAGTCTGTCGCTCTTGCCTGGAAATCCTATTCTGGTAAATTCTGGGTCCTTCACAATCCAGCTCAGCTGCTGTGAGCTTTTTTGTCACTCTTCTGGCTTTGGATCCGTCCCTTCTCTGAAGCCAGGTAGTGCTTAACTAACTGTGCTCCCATGTCCCTCTGTGACACTTTATATGACACTTGCTCTCCTAAAGCACGTACCCTTGAAGGGAAGGACTGGGAAACCTGTCTTAATACCGTGCCTGGACTGTGGGGTGCGAATTGTTCTTAATGGGCATGAGTCATACTGGCAAAGATAATACTGTATATGTGGTACGACAAAAGGACAGTGGAGGGATGGAAGAGGGATGCGAATTCAGATTTTCACCCTATTATGGCAAATGAGAACACTTATTTATTTATTTTTAGGTTTTTTTTTTTTTAATGTTTTATTTATTTTTGAGGGACAGAGCGTGAGTAGGGGAGGGGCAGAGAGAGAGGGAGACACAGAATCTGAAGCAGGTTCCAGGCTGCCAGCTGTCAGCACAGAGCGCAACGCTGGGCCCGAACCCACGAACTGTGAGATCATGGCCTGAACCAAAGTCAGACGCTTAACCAACGCAGCCACCCAGGGGCCCTGAGAACACTTGTTTACTTAGGTCCGCGTTTCATGGCCGTAGGATCCCCAGTTCAAGAAGGGTATGTGAAACTTGTTTAGTTACATTTGACAGAAGTGATCTTATGTGTCTGGTGAGTACACACATAAGGCGGCGTGGTGGCAGGTTGCTCAGAAATAGTGCAGAATTTTGGGCAGACTTAGGCGTTTGGTCCATGAACGCAAACCTTAAGTTTTTTTCCAACAGGATGGGAAGCTTTTACATGATCCAGACTCTGAATCTTGTTGCTTCTTGCCTGCTTGGAGCGCTCCAGCATCAGGAGTGTGTGAGAGAGGTTGGTGGGTTTGGCAACAAACCAGAAATTAAAATACCAGGAACAAAAGAGCTCAAGAATGTTTGGAGATCCTTGTCCCAGTTCATCCACTTTTCCCAGGAGCCTGTAAAGATGGTTTTAAAAAACAGACAAAAACAAAAACAAAAACAAAACACACCAAAAAACAAAACAAAACAAACACCCCCCCCCCCCCAAAAAAAAAAAAACCCAGAAGTAAAAGCTCTCGGAAAGTCAGAAAATGACAGTGTGAAGTTTTAGTGTATGTAATCAGTGATTTATTACTATTATTCTTTGCTATTTAGCTGCCTGTCTGAAAGCCATTGTTTTCTGTATTGGCTGCATTCCTGTGGAGGGATCTTCAATCCAGAAGACACAGCTAATTTATTGTTGGGTGAACATTTTCCTTGTAAATAGGCAAAAATTAGGATACAGAGCTCTTTTACATTTTAGTAGCTTGTTAAGTCAGTTTTTGCAAAGGTAAGGAAGCTATAGATGCAGGCTTGCTCAATGAGTTTTTAATTGTTGCCAGACTAAATTTATTTTAAAACTTAATGTAATTTTCATGCTTTGTGGTTTAGCTTGCATTAATGTTCCTGTGCAATTTTAGTCTGAGGAGAGAGTTTTAGAGAAAGTAAGCATCTTCTCCCAAAGTTTTTTTGTTTTTTTTTTCTTTTCATGACTAAACTTCTCAGAAATTTCTGGTAGGGGAATATCCTGCGTGTTGGCGTGGGGTGAACAGAGAGGGAGTGGGCATTTCACAGAAGGCCACTTTTCAGTACCATGCTGAGTACATGGCAGTTCACCCAGGGAAGCATTTCTTGTCCTCAATTCCCTCCTGCTCAGGGTCTGAAGGGAACAAAAGGAAAGTTTAGGGATTGGTGTAAGAAGTCTGCAGAATAACCCCTCCCCCCAGTGCTCTGGTCTTCCCTTTTCCTTTCTGTAAGTTGCAAGCGCAGGCTTAAATCTGTGCATTTCCCCATACAGTGGGGTCTGTCCAAAGACCCAAATCTACTTTTGATGTTTACTGTTCTGTACTGGCATTCTTTTTTTTTTTTTTTTTAAGTTGATTCTAGTATCCAACTTTAATAAATTTACCACATATTCTTTCTTTTTTTTCAACATGTTTGTTTATTTTGAGAGAGAGAGAGAGCGCAAGTGGGGAGAGGGACAGAGATGGGGAGAGAATCTTAAGCAGGCTCCATGCTGAGCACGGAGCCTAATGTGGGGCTCAATCCCACAACCCTGGGATCATGACCTGAGCCGTAATCAAGAGTTGGATGCTCAATTGACTAGCCACCCAGGTGCCTCTTGACCACATTTTCTTATGGCAGTGAATATTTGGGTTTCATTATTCATTTCGTTGGTTTAAAAATACAAAGAAAAGTATGTAAATTGTATATAGGAAGAAATTATGTTCCCTAGTGAACTGTAATCTTATAAATCTTTAATAAAAGGGAAGGTTAAAAAAAAGTTCCTTGAGATCAAAACTGGGAAAGAAAAGGAAAAACAGTCTTTCAGATGACATGATCTTGTTTCGAAGAGACCTAAAATGGGATTTGATATTTGCTGAAGTAATGTATTTTTTTTTAATTGATGTATAGTTTCTATACAATGTTATCAGTTTCAGGTGTACAACATAGTGATTAGACAATTCTATACATTATGCAGTGTTCCCTACAGTCACCATCTGTCACCATTCAAACTTATTACAAATATTATTGATTATATTCCCTATGCTGTACTTTTTACCCATGTAACATTTTATACCCGGAAGTATGTACTTCTGAATCCTTCTCACCTGTTCTGCCCCTCCTTCCTTTGGCAACCACTAGTTCTCTGTATTTATGAGTTTGTTTCTGTGTTTTGTTCATTTCTTTCTTTAGATACCACATAGAAGTGAAATCATATAGTATTTGTCTTTCTCTGTCTTATGTCACTTAGCATAATACCCTCTAGATCCATCCATGTTGTTGCAAATGGCAAAATGTTACTCTTTCTATGGCTGGGTAATACTTTATGGTTTATACCACATCTTCTTCTTCTTTTTTTTTTTTTTTAAGTTTATTTATTTTTGAGACAGAGAGAGACAGAGCATGAACGGGGGAGGGTCAGAGAGAGAGGGAGACACAGAATCGGAAGCAGGCTCCAGGCTCTGAGCCATCAGCCCAGAGCCCGACGCGGGGCTCGAACTCATGGACCGCGAGATCGTGACCTGAGCTGAAGTCGGACGCTTAACTGACTGAGCCACCCAGGCACCCCAACCACATCTTCTTTATCCATTCATTTGTTGATAGACGCTTAAGTTGTTTCCATGTCTTGGCTATTGTAAATAATGCTACAGTAAATATAGGGATACATATATCTTTTTTAATTAGTGTTTTTGTTTTCTTTGGGTAGATAACCAGCAGTGGAATTACTGGATCATATGGAATTTCTAGTTTTAATTTTTTGAGGAGCCTCCTAGTGTTTTCCATAGCGGCTTCACCAGTTTACATTCCTACCAATAGTGGAAAAGGATTCTCTTTTCTCCCCTTCCTTGCCAGCACTTGCTGTTTCTTGTCTTTTGATACTAGCCATTCTGACAGGTGTGAGGTGACATCTCATCGTGGTTTTGACTTCATTTCTCTGAGGACTAGTGATGTGGAGCATCTTCTTGTGTGTTGGTCTTTTCAGGTTCTCTGTCCATTTTTAATCAAATTATTAGGTTTTTTTTTTTTTTTGTTTTTGGTATTGAGTTGTGTGAGTTCTTTATACATTTTGGATATTAACCCCTTATTGGATATATAATTTGCAAATATTCCTCTCATTCATTAGGTTACCTTTTCACTTTGTAGATGGTCTCTTTTTTTGTACAAAAGCTTTTTAATTTGATGTAGTCCCAATGGTTTATTTTTGCTTTTATTTCCCTTGCCTGAAGAGACATATCCAGAAAGACATTACTAAGGCCATTGTCCAAGAGATTACAGCCCATGGTTTCTTTTAGGAATTTTATGCTTTCAGGTCTTACATTTAGATCTTTAATCCATTTTGAGTTAATTTTGCATTTGGTGTAAGAAAGTGGCCCAGTTTAATTCTTTCACATGTATCTGTCCAGTTTCCTCAACATTTATTGAAAAGTCTTCTCCCCATTGTATATTTTTGCCCCCTTTGTTGTAGATTAATTGAACATATAAACATGGGTTTATTTCTGAGTTCTCTTTTCTGTTCCATTGATCTATGTGTATTTTTGTGCTAGTATCCTACTGTTTTTATTACCATAGCTTTGTAGTATACTTTTTCTAAAAAACATTCTAGTTTAATTAAAATACAGTATTATATTAGTTTCAGGTGTTCAGTATAGTGAATCAACAATTCTGCACATTACTAAGGGCTCATCATGGTAAGTGTAGTTTTAAAATTGTTTTAAAATCGTTCTCAATCTGGTATGTGATGCCTACATCTTTGTCCTTTTTTTTCTCAAGATGCTTTGGTTATCTGGGGTATTTTATGGTTTTGTACAAATTTTACAATTATTCTAGTTGTGTGAGAAATACTATTGATATATATATATATAATATATATATATATATTATATATATATATATATTATATATATATATATATTTTACGTCTGTTTATTTTGAGAGAGACAGAGACAGCATGAGTGGGGAAGGGGCAGGGAGAGAGGGAGAGCGAGAATCCCAAACAGGTTCCATGCTGCCGGCACAGAGCCTGATGCAGTGCTGGAATTCATGAAGCCATGAGATCAGGACCTGAGCTGAAACCAAGAGTCAGATGCTTAACTGACTGAACCACCCTGGTGCCCCCTGTTGGTATTTTGATAGGGATTGCTTTGAAACTGTAGATTGCTTTGGACTGTATGAACATCTAACAATATTAATTCTTCCAATCTGTGAATGTGGAATTATCTTCCCATTTGTGTCCTCTTCATCAATGTCTTACAGTTTTCGGATTACAGAAGTTTTATCCCCTTGGTTAAATTTATTCTTTGGAATTCTTTTTGCTGCAGTTGTAAAAAGGATTTCTTTATTTCTCTTCTCTGTTACTTCATTATTAGTGTATAGAAATATAACAGATACCTGTATGATAATTTTGTATTCTGCAACTTTACTGAATTTATTAGTTCCAATTTACTATTGGTAAAGTCTTTGGGACTTTTTCTATATAATATGTCATCTGCAAATAATGACAGTTTTATTTTTTCCCTACCAATTTGGATGCCTTTTATTTCTTATCTGATTTCTGTGGCTAAGACTTCCAGCGTTATGTTGAATAAAATTGTAAGAGTCACCTCGGTGTCTTGTTCCTGATTTTAGAGGCAAAGCTTTCTGTTCATCATTGTGGGTTTGTCATTATATTAATATTTATTAATATGTAGCTGTATTATATATATATACACACACACACACACACACACGTATAAATAAAATAGGGCTGTGGGCCTCTATTATATTGAGGCATGTTCCCTGTAAACCCACTTTGTTAAGAGTTTTTATCATGAATGGATATTGTACTTTGTCAAATGCTTTTTCTGCATCTACTGAGATGTTTTGATTTTTATCATTCATTTTGTTAATGTGTATCATGTTGATCTTGTGGCTATTGAACCATCCTTGCATTCCTGGAATATATCCCACCGGATTGTGGTGAATGATCCTTTTAATGTATTGTTGAATTTAGTTTGCTGGTATTTTGTTGATTTTTGCACATATGTTCATCAAGGATTTTGGCCTGTACTTTACTTTTCTTTTTTTCTTTTTTGTAATGTCTTTCTTTGGTTTTGGTACCAGGATAATGCTGAACTTGAAGAATGCATTTGGAAGCTTTCCTTACTCTTCTAATTTTAGGAGTAGTGTGGGAAGGATAGTTGTTAACTCTTTAAATATTTGATAGCATTTACCTGTGAAGCTGTTTGATTCTGAATGTTTATTGGGAGTTTTTTAATTATATATTCAATTTTGTTACTAGTACTCTGTTTAGATTTTTTGTATTTTTCTGACTCCGTGTTAGAAGATTGTATGTTTCTAGGAATTTATCCATTTCTCCTAGGTTGTCCAGTTTGGCATTTAATGTTTTTGCAGTAATCTTTTACAGTTCTTTATATTTCTATGATGTCAGTTGTTACTTCACTTTGATATCTGATTTTATTATATATGTCCTGTTTTTTTCTTGACGAGTCTTGCTAAAGGTTTATCAATTTTATCTTTTGACAGAACTAGGACTTTGGTTTCATTGATCTTTTCTATTGTTTCTTTTGGAATCCTTTATTTCTGGTCTGGTCTTTATTACTTCCTTTCTTCTAACTTTGGGCTTATTTTTTTTCCCTCTCTAGTTCCTTTAGGTGCAAGTTTGGATTTATTTGAGATTTTTTTCCTGTTTCTTGAGGTGGACCTGTATCCCTGTAAGCTCTCCTATTAGACTGCTTTTGCTATGTCCCAAAGATTTTGGTGGATCATTGTGTTGCCGCCTTCATTTGTCTCCAGCTCTTCTTGGATTTCGTCTTTGATTTCTTTGACACATTGGTTGTTTAGTAGCATATGGTTTAGTTCTAGTGGCATTTCTGATGATTCCCATCCTGTTTTTAAAAATGGCTTGCTTTTGCATTCATTCAACAAAGTTATTCACTGCCTACTCTGTTTGTTGTAGACTTAGGTGGGTTTCTGTGACTTTTTATCTCTGGGCATGACTTTTTCTTTGGCCATCAGACCAGTTTTATCCTAGTCCTGTATGCTCGTATCCCTTTCTGGAACTCCATTTCTTGCCCTTAAGCTGTCCAGTATCTCTCCTACCAGACTTGACCACTGGCTCTTTGTGATGTGATTTAACCTGCATCTCCCTCCATTGCTGTGCTCTGCTAAGAGAGCTAGAGGTGGCAGGGGTGGAAGGCGGGAGTGGGGGCTAACAGGTGGATTTGTAGAAATTCTTATAGGCATTTCTAAGGGAAATTTGTAAGACTGGCTTAGGAAAACCTTGTGAGAGGGGCTCATAGACCTTTTTGTTCAGTGACCACCATTGTTTTCCCTCAAGTCCACCTGCCGGGCACAAAACCTTTCCAAACCTAGTGTGTCTCAGATCTCTTGTGGTACATAATCACTTCCATTATTTATAGCAATTCTTTCCAAGAACTTTCATGCCATGACCTGTATAGGTAGTGATGATGTTTGTGTGAATGAGGCCCCAGGCTCTGCATCCCAGCCCCAGGGGTTGAGGGGAGCGGTTCTCTCAGCTTTCCTATAATCTGGTCGGTGGATTTTTTTGTTGAGGCTTTTCAACCTTGCATTGAGTCACCTGGGAGCATTACAAGTTCAGATGCCTGGGCCACAGACCTCCGCTCTGATTTAATTGTTCCAGAATGAGGCCTAGATGTTGGTATTTTTCACACCTCTGCAGGCAAGTCTGATGTCACCTGGGTTGAGAACTTGTTGTCTAGTAGCCTGGCGACCTGAGGGTTAACCATCTTGACCAGCTGTCACCCACTGCCACAAAAGTAGAGAAAAGAATAGAGGGACACATTGGGGACAGCTGCCTCACGTGGGAGGGAGGGAGTGTTTTAAGTGGAGCAAAGATGGATGAAAACGAGGAGACATTTAGGTAGCTGAGAGCTTTAGGGGGCCTTATTCACAGGAGACAAGACAAGTGACCATTTGTAAGGTAGGGAGTGATGTGCTGCAGGTGGATTTAATGTCAGGTCGTGGGGTTATAAGGACAGTTAGGTTGTAGCAGTGTGTTGTGGCACCAAGTGAGCTGAAAGGGCCTAACAGCAGTGAGCGTTTGTCCAAACCAGTATTTAAGGGCCTGGTACTCTGGTGGAGCCCCCTGCCTGAGTGTACCTTAAACCCATTACTTTAGATTTAAAGTAGAGATTTAAATCTGGTCGTAATGCATTATTAACATAAAATGATGGAGGAATGAGGAGAGGCCTAGTTTCCCAGGTATATACCTGCTCTGGGAATTTTGGTGGGAGGGAGGTCTTACTAGTTAAAAAAAAAAAAAAGTCTTATTTTACTTTGCATTGTGATTATTAGTGAAGTTTAATATAATCTGACATGTTGGGGTGCCAGGGTGGCTTAGTCAGTTAAGTATCCGACTTGGGCTCAGATCATGATCACGAGCCCCATGTCAGGTTCTGTGCTGACAGTTCGGAGCCTGGAGCCTGCTTCGGGTTCTGTGTCTCTTGCTCTCTCTCTCTCTCTGTCTCTCTCTCTCTCTCTCTCAAAAATAAACATTAAAAAAATTTATAAATCTGATGTGTTTACAAAACTCATTTGTGTTCGACCACCTTCTCTGTACACTTTTATTTTCTAATACCATTTTCCCCACTTGATACTCTTGAGATTTTTAGAGACCTTCTAATCATCTGATAACATTTTAAGTTAAAAAAAATTTTTTTTAAGTTTATTTTGAGGGGGAGAGAGAACATGTGTTTGCACGTGGGGGAGGGGCAACGAGGAGAGACAGAATCCCCGGCAGGCTCTGTGCCATCAGTGATCAGCGCACGGCCTGTTGCGGGACTCCATCTCACAAACCGTGTGATAGATCATGACCTGAGCCGAAATCAAGAATTGGACGCTTAACCGACTGAGACACCCAGGCTCCCCTCATCTGATAACATTTTAAAAATTATTTTCTTGCTGATTGGGTGGGACAATGGAGGCTGGACGATGGGCATCCTTGTCATATTCTTGACTTTATAAGTGATTGGCATGTTGGGCAGACCAGGACAAGAGATTTTCTGTATCCTAGGCTGTGACCCTGAACGGGCTCTTATAGGAGGCACTTGCTAGTTGCTTTTAGCTCTTTATCAATTCAGATGACTGACCTTCCTGTTCTTAGTTTAAATAACATATATACATCTTTTGACCCCCCCCTTTCTCTGCCACCCCGATATTTTGCCTTAAGTTTAAATTACATAGTGTTTGAATTGGGCATATTTGAAATCTTTTTTTTTTTTTTTTTTGGTTGGTTGTTCCAACCTGCCCCTGTGGGAGTGGGGCAGGTCTACAGAATTCTATATTCTATACAAAGAAAGCTGAATTATCCAGACCCTTAGAATCTTAGAGTTCTTGCTCAACCTTTTTAGATGACAGTGCCATGAGCATAAAGGAAATCTTTTGGCATAATTGCTAGCTCTACGTGAAAAAGCGCTGCTTCCTCCCTATTTAAGAATGGTCTTTGCAGTCAAGATGTCCCTGTAAAAGAGGAATAAGCACGCCGCCTACCGAGGCTGGGGAGAAGTAGAGAATCCCTGGCGTAATCGAAGCTCCCCAAGCCCCCTGCCTCGCACTTCCCACATCCCTAGTACAGGGAATAATGCACAGGATGTGATTGCGAATTAAATTCACTCCCCATATGAGGACATTTCGGAATTATAATACCTCGTTCCGAATATGTGACCTGGGCTCATAGAAGGTCTAGAAGGTCTGTTCTTTTGAGGTCACAGACCCTTATTTTGCTCCTTCCTTCAGTTGTAGCACCTGGACTTGTATTGCACATGCACTTCTGTGATGGCCTCTTAGTGTGGGCTGGACCAACAGGGTGTTGTAGATTGTGTTTGGGACGGCCCTTCAGTCTAAACCCTCCTTAAATTTAATCGAAGGGAACTTAGAGTGGCCTCAGAGGTGTAAGTGTGATAGAGATTCTTTAATGCAACTGTTAAAGTTTTTTTTTTTTTTAAGTCTGTTTGAATCTAAGTCTAATTAAATTGATTCATTTCCCATCAAGATAAGACTTAAAAGCATCCTTTGTTTTATTGTGCAATGCTTCCCAGCTTTTTTCTCACGAAGAGGCAAAGAGAAATTGACGAGTGTTGTATTCATCTCCAGGACCATGTTTAAGACAGATGTGCTTTCTATTAGATTAATCTTTTTTTTTTTTTTAACCTGCCTTTTTTTTCTTTTTAAACAAGACCAAGCATAAACTCTCCCTTAATGCCCAAGACTCGACTAGAATTCTAAAGTCATTACAGTACTGTGGGCCTGCAGTTCACCTTCACAATGCCAGGCTGCTCCTTCGTTCCTTGTGACTGGGTCCTGCCTCTCGTTTGCTTGCATTAAGGCAGGCGTCATACTGTGTGGAACTATTTATAATTCTCACTGTCTTACCAGATTGTGAACTCTTGATGGTGATACTTATCTCTGTGTCTTCAATGTCTCCCCCGTAAACGCTCAGTAAATCTTTGTATAAAGAACTCTCATTTCCCCCCACTGGTTTTTAAATTAAGTTTTAAAAATGTTTCTATTTTTGAGAGAGAGTGTGGGGGAGAGACAGAGGGGGGGATACAGAGGATCTGACGTAAGTTCTGTGCTGACACCAGAGAGCCCAATATGGGGCTCGAACTCCTGAACAATGAGATCATGGTGGAAGTCAGAGGCTTAACTGACTGAGTCCCCCGGGCGCCCCTTCCCCAGTATTTTTTTTTTTTTCTTTCTTTAAGTAGGACTGGGAACAGAATGTTGCATCATCCTTAAGAGGGATGAATCTATCATGGATAAGCTTCAGGTTCTTGAAAGCAGAATGCCCAACCTACAAGATTAGGGCTTAGACTGCCACTCTTCATTTGCTAGTGAAAAACGTCTTCCCAGATTAGTTTGTCCGCCTCCCATCTTGATCCCACTCCCCACTACCTCTTGAGAAGCCCATCACTTACCTTTCCTGTGTTTTGAGTTTCTCTCCTACTTTGTGACGTTTCTCCTAGGCATACACCGCCGTGTCCTTTTCTCCTCTCCCCAAACACCCCCTTGTAGCACCATGTTGGAGGGGTCACTCTCTTCCTTCACAATATAGCTTCTTGAAAAGGGGCTTGAATCCATTGTCTTCATCTCCTTACTCTTCATTTCACTTTCAACCCATTACTGTCTCGTGTCTGTACGGAGCCCAGCCTGAGTCGTCTAGATGTAGACATTTTCCATTCACCACCACGTGTGTTGACTTCTGGTTCTTTGATGGCCACCACCTGTTATCAAGCTCCCCTAATGATTGAATCTTGGCATTTCACACAGTTTGCACCATGAAGCTCTTAGGAAGAAATGGTTAGCTTGGCTGTGTGGTTTCTCTGTCAAGATAGACCATGGAGAGCCTTGTCCTAAATAATGTTTTTTGAAGTGCTGAGAATGGGTGTCATCTGATCCGAACCCATGAGAAATAGAGATTGTCCACTTGAGATTACTGCCATTTTAAAGCACCCTGGGTACCTGTGTGACCAGTTTTCAGGGTTCCTTACTTAAATAAAATTATTGGAGTTCCTGCAGGGGTAAAGTTGAAACACTTATGCATCAGCTCGGCTAGAAGTTAGCAACCACAGACCGGGACCCTGAGCATAAAAACTTTGTCAGGCTTTTCCTCGTTTAAGCTTTGTGACGTTCTCAGGTACTTGAGTTAACGTTTACATCTTTTCCCATTTGAGTGATTTTTTAAACCTTTTAAATTGTGGGTGTCCTGTCAGCACTGCGTGACCAAAGGTGAGGGGGGATTATGGAGGCCTTCTACGTGGTCCTGGTACGTTGAGTAGTACTGGATGGTGGCACTTTTCAAACGGAAGGTGTAGGGGTCGTGCAGTCTGGGAGTACCAGGCTCCTGTTGTGCCTGGAAGATATACCTGGGAGGTGAACCTAATCTGGCCCAGTCAGGTTCCCTCTCTTTTAAACTTCTTTGTCTTGCTAATCTATGAAACTGAGCCTTAGTGGTTATATTTTATTCTGACCCTGAGGGATTAGTTTTAGTTTAGGTTAGGTTTGGTTATTTTTAGGGATGCATTTATTTTTCTGTTGGGAGGTGGTGGGATAGTAAAGTCAATCTAGAGATTCTGGTCGTCTTGTCTTTCAAGAGCATGGGAATTGGAAAACACTACCAAGCCTTCTGATGAAATTAATTTGATAGACCTGCTGCTTCCAGTTTGGATGTCGCCTAAAGATTTATGATTGAGTTACATGGTTACAAACTGTTTCTTTCTGTTGCTGGTTTAACTTTCTCCCAAAACCGGTTTTGTAATTACCAGGAAATACTGGAGAACAGGAGAACCTTAAGCTGTCTATAGAGCCTTTCAGCCTTCAGAACTACCTTTATATACAAGAACCTTTCACTGAGTTATGAGTTGTAATGACGGCCAGCATTCAGATGTTTCTCATGTACCGGGTACTGTGCGAAATGTTTCACATACCACAGCTCAATCATGAAAACCAGTTCATGAGGTTGCTGTGGTCCCGCCCCTCCCCAACATCTGACAGGTGTGCCAGCTGAAGTGTGGACAGGTAAATCGATCCTCTCAAGTTACAGGCTTTGTAGGTTTCTGGCGTCTGTGTCCTCTGGGCCTGTAATTCTCAGTATCATGTCCATAAAAGATAAAACAGACAATTTAGGTGCTCACTTAGGCAGTGGGATTGGGGTTAAATCTTTTTTTTTTTTAATTTTTGAAATTTACTTATTTTTAGAGAGCAGGGGAGGGGCAGAGAGGGAGGGAGAGAGAGAGAGAATCCCAAGCAGGCTGTGCACTGTCAGCGCAGAGCCCAATGTGGGACTTGATCTCACAAACTGAGAAATCATGACCTGAGCCAAAATCAAGAGTCAGATGCTCAACCGACTAAGCCACCCAGGCGCCCTTGGGGGTTAAGTCTTTGTCGAACAAAAGATATGGGACTTCTTTACTTTGAACCATTTCTTTAGCAGTGGCTGGCTGATGAGATAACAAGGTAACTGAGAATTCTCACCTGGTGCATATTCTGTCCAAGGAACTAACTGTTGAAGGAAAGAATTTTAATGTCCTATTTTCCTATCATCGAGTGGTTTTGGGGGGTGACTAGGGCGGTGGCACTTAGGACGGCCGTGGAGTAGTATTGATGATTAAATAATCAGTCCTTTTCTTGTCTGCATTCTTGAGGTTGGAAATTGTACCCTGGAATGCTAATTGACCCTGTCTCAAGCCTGGCTGCCACTTTCAGATGAAAGGAGTGATAGCGAAGGGAAGTAGCTGCATTTGGGTAGGTTTCCACTTTTAGGGAGGGTCCACACCTACATGTCACAGTTGCGCTGGGTAAGCAGGGCTCTGGCATTCTTATTCCCTATTTGATAAGGATGACCAGAAGGAGGGTACAGAAGAAATAGCAATGAGACCGGATGGCTGCGTGGGTGGCTTACGGTAGCTTTGATACCAAGCAGAATGGTGACCCGTAGCCAGTCCTCACTTTTCTGGCCCTCCCTTTCTTGAATAGTAAAATGGGGTTTTGAAGCAGATGATCTTCAAGGGCTCTTGAACTGGTAAAGTTGTATGATTTTATATATCCCACTAAAGCAGACCAAACCTGATAAAATCACGAGGTAGATTTAAAAATCCATGCACGTTGAAGGAAGCTCAAATTGTTTTATTAGGATTGATTCATTGCATTATAATAGGTGCAGCAGCTGTTTTCTTGGGGGAGGGGGTGTAGTATTGGGTCTGTTCAAGTCCTGAGTCTGGTCTGTGTGGTTCCTGAGCTCCTGGGCGTTTTCTTTCTTTCTTTTTTTTTTTTTTAACTGTTTATTCATTTTTGAGAGACAGAGAGAGCATGAGTGGGGAAGGGGCAGAGAGGCAGGAAGACACAGAATTCGAAGCAGGCTCCAGGCTCTGAGCTGTCAGCACAGAGCTCGACACGGGGCTCGAACTCACAAACTGCGAGATCGTGACCTGAGCCTAAGTCAGACGCTCAACCGACTGAGCCACTCAGGCGCCCCACCTGGGCGTTTTCGTACCACTCCTGGGGCTAGTTGCCCCTCACCGGCTGAGACCTGCCCTCTCCCTAGGCTACTGCCAGCCTTGGGACTGTGCACTCCCTTTCTGTTAATTGGATTTCTTTTTTGACTCTTAGTTCCCATCTTTAACATCTTGGTAGACTTTGTTAGCATCTGAACTCCGGTTGTCTCTTTGTGTAACCCTATTCATTCCTCTGTTACAGGAATATAGATTTTTAACTTCCCAGCTCAATGAATCGGCCAGCTTCTTGTCTGAATTTTTGAGTCTCAAAGGAATTGACAGGGTGTCCATAATGTTTGGAAACCTCATCTTACTTACTTTCTTTTCTTTTCTCTTTCTTTTCCTTCTTTCTTCCTTCCTTCCTTCCTTCCTTCCTTCTTTCCTTTCCTTTCCTTTCCTTTCCTTTCCTTTCCTTTCCTTTCTTTCTCTTTGTTTTGTATATTAGAGAGAGAGAAAGAGCCCGAGTGGGGGAGACACAGAATCTGAAGCAGGCTCCATGTTCTGAGCTGTCAGCACAGAGCCCGACGTGGGGCTTGAACCCACGAACCCCAAGATCATGACCTGAGCCGAAGTCAGATGCTTAGCTGACTGAGCCACCCAGGTGCCCCTAGACTTTCTTTTTAGCATAGTGAAGATACCCTTCATGACATCATACACACAGTCACGTATTTTTTCCTTTTATCTCCAGACTTAGTGCATCTTTTAAAAAATTTTTTTTAATGTTTATTTATTATGAGAGTGAGA
Source organism: Panthera uncia (assembly GCF_023721935.1). Taxonomy (NCBI): domain Eukaryota; kingdom Metazoa; phylum Chordata; class Mammalia; order Carnivora; family Felidae; genus Panthera; species Panthera uncia. Next base: position 17,360,178 of record NC_064811.1, on the reverse strand, counting down.
GAGTGTGCGAACAGAAGCAGGGGAGGGACAGAGAGAAGGAGAGACAGAATCCCAAGCAGGCTCCTGCACTATCAGTGCAGAGCCCAGTGTGGGGCTCAAACTCATGAACTGCAAGATCATGACCTGAGCCGAGACCGAGAATCTGACGCTTAACTGACTGAGCCACCCAGGCGCCCCCAGACTTTATGCATCTTACAGATTGTGTGCCACACAGTTATTTTCTTGCTGGCATGCTCTCCTACCCTTTACGGCTTTGCCTGTGTTACCACATATTTTTTTAGTAAAATTTTTTTTTAATGTTTATTTTTGAGAGAGAGAGAGACAGAGTGCAAGCAGGGGAGGGGCAGAGAGAGAGGGAGATGGAGAACCCGAAGCAGACTCCAGGCTCTGAGCTGTCAGCACAGAGCCCGATGCGGGGCTGGAACCCACGAACTGCAAGATGGTGACCTGAGCTAAAGTCAGAGACGCTCGATTGACTGAGCCACCCAGGTGCTCTACCACATATTTAATACAGCTCTTTCAATGCCAGTGTTCTGGCTGATGCTGTTTCACGGCAGTCCCCACTGACTCTGAATACCTAACTTCTCTCTAAGTGGGTAGGCCAGCTTCTGGTCATGATCCCTCCACCAATTATAAAACTACATTTGGGGTCATAGTTGTCTATGATCTACTTCTGCACTGGAGCCAGTAATGACAGATTTCTTGAGTGTCTGCACTGGTGAATTGGGAATAGCCATCAAGAGTGTCGTGTAAGTGTATCAGGAAAGAGCTAGGACTCACTCAAGGGCTGCCGTGGGCCTGGGATGGGGACCACTAATGAGCTGCCCCGGGATGGAGAGGTGACAGCACACATGCCATTGTTTGCCAGTCGCCCCGGAAGCCCAAGGCTCTTAATCATTTCTTTTTTTTTTTTTATAATCTTAGGATCATATGGCTTTTTGTGCATATCCATGTTCTTTACTGTTTGAGAGCGTTTTCAACAACTACTTTAAGAGTGGCTTGGCATACATTTATAAAAGGTCTCAGGAGATTTCTTACTGGAAGAATTATTTAGATTCTATACTTAGTAGTAAGCTCTCTCCTTGTCAAAAATATTGATTTCACTCCTCAGTGATAGTTTCTAAAATGTACTTTCCAAATATCTTCTAATAGAGTGGCTCCTAGCATTTGGACCAGCAGTCTAAGGATCTTTGGGAGATTATACTGGAGAATGCTGGTTCCCATATATTAAGAACTACAAATTAGTGAAAACAGACATGATCTATTAGAAATATGGGGCAGTAATAACAGGCAATGTCTACAGAGTGTGCCAGATCCTGTCCTGTGTGATTTGAGTGTTGTATTAGTTAATTCATACAGTTCCCTGATGATATCATTATTCTGATCCCTCTTTTGTGTCTGAGGATGTGGGGCATGGAGGCTTATTGATTTCCCTGAGGTCACTAGCCAGTAAGTGATGGAACCGGGACATGAGCCCAGACAGCCTGACTCTAGAGCTCATGTTTGTAAGCAGTGTGTTGTAATGGTCAAGGGGCATTTCCAGACCTTCAAGGGAAGGAAACAGATTCTCAGTCGGAAATGCAAATTGGAATTTTGAGGTACCACTTTTCACTACTTAGATTCAAGTGTGACTTTGGTAGGAACTACTTCATAGCTGACGTGTAGACTTAAATCCCTCCTTCCCTCCACCCATGTCCGCTCACTCTGGCCTCGCTGCTCTTGGAGCTCAGGTGTTCTGCAGCCCAGTGCCACCTGAGCGGAGGACCCGCCCACCCTGTGCCTGGACTTCTGACCTGTGTGCCAACTTACCGGTGTTGATTTAAAGCACTCAGTTTGTAAAATTTGTTGTGCAGCAGTAGAAAACTAACAAAGAACTTTGAGGGGTTGTCTCTGTTTGAAAGGATTTTCCCCTTCCTGTCTGCCCTTTGAATTTCTACTCCCTTTTAAAAAAAAAATACTTATTTTGAGAGAGAGAGAGAGCTTGTGAGAGTGAGAGCAGGGGAGGGGCAGAGAGAGGAGGAAGAGAATCCCAAGCAGGCACTGCGCTGTCAGCATAGAGCCCGGCGTGGGACTCGAATTGTTGAACTGTGTGATCATGACTTGAGCTGAAACCAAGAGTCAGACACTTCACCGACTGAGCCGCCCAGTTTTTTGTTTTTTTGGTTTTTTTACACAAAGTTCAGAAACGCTTGATCATTCTGCATTTCAGCAACATTTAAACTGCATTGTGTTTGGATCAGTCATGCACCCTTTTTGTAGCACTTTACATTTAGACCACAAGGATTATTTCTACACATGAATCTAGCTGTGTATCCTTGGTGTCCCTCCTAGCACAGAGTAGGTGCTCAAATATATTCTCAAGTAATGTGTAGTAGGCCTGTCAGGAATTTTAACTTAAAAATCAAAGATTCAGAATTCTGAAAGGACCTCAGTATGGTCCCAGGAGAGAGCTCTCTATTTGATTAAAATGCCAAATAACTTGCTTTTATTGTATTCATAAATATTAAATGTCCAGTGTTCTTTATGATGTATAGACACCTTGAAAAATGGGCTCCCTTTTCTCACGGAGCTGGTGTGTTCATGAGATAAGATGAAGTGTTCTTTAATAAACGGTTTTTCATTTTTGGGCATTTTAGACGTATATCTAGACTGGCATAAAAAACCGTTTAGTTTTTCTTAACCAACTGCTATTTAAATACATGTAGACTTCCTGCTTAATGCTAAAGCATAAAAATAGATGATTTCCCTTTTGTTTATGAAACTGCTGAATAAAGAATCTGAAACAATTATAAGAAGGAACAGGCCTGAAGAAATGTCAGGTCTTTGATTAAGAATGAGTGGAAACTTGAAAGGTTATTTAACGAACCATTTGAATAGTTAAGCATGACCATATGCCCAAGATGACACCTGTTGTCTTACTGTAATTATTAATGGCACCTTGTTTTATTCTCAAGTGTCTGATGATAAATTATATTGTGACCCTGTAATAGTATGTTAGCGGTTGATGTCTTTGACTTGCCGTCTCCTTTTAATAATTATTCACCTCCCAGAGATTGAAGTTGGAAGTTGTACAGCATCCGGTTTCAAGAAGGCAGGCAGACTGTCCTGAACTTCCTCCCGGACTCGTCAAATCTGTGGAAGTGATATTAAAACTGAATGATAAAAACACCCACGTTTTCGTGTCTGTTTGGAAACTTACAGGTTTTTTTTTTTCTTTTTTCTTTATCATGGAATTCACAAATTTTATTAGAATACACCTGGGGGTGTGTGTGTGTGTGTGTGTGTGTGTTTAAAATTGATTTGCCTGGCATGTGGTTAGTTTTTTATAAGTCTTCAAACTGGAGATATCCCCACCCCCCCGCCCTTTTTGAGGGGTTTATATATATATCTTTATCAGACATTACTTTTTTATTGTGGTAAAATACACATAACATCTCTAACCATTTGTAAGAGTATAATTCCGTGGCGTTAAAGACATTTGCAGTGTTTATAACCACTGTTACTATACCTGCAACATTTTCATCCTTTCCAGTGTAAACCCTGTACCCACTGCATGATAACTCCGTAAACCCCCCTTCCCCTGAACCCTGATAACCTCTGTACTACTTTCTGCAGAGATCTTTCCTTTTACTTAATTGTAGTCATTTTTATACCTGTTCCTTTTTTTTTTTTTTTTTTTTAGTTTTATTTTTGAGTAATCTCTACATCTGACATGGGGCTCAAACTCACAACCCCAGCATCGAGTTGCATGCTTCACACCGACTGAGCCAGCCAGGTGCCCCCACTACCTGTTCCTTTTTTTACCCTCTGGAATCTGTATTACTTACAAATACTCCAGATTTCATGATTTGCCTCCCACTGGTGTCTGTCTTGATTTTTATTTGCTGAATTTAAAAAGTCAAGCTATATGATCTCACTCATATGTGGAATTTAAGAAACAAATGAGCCAAGGGGGAGAGAGAAAAAGACAAACTGAGAAACAGACTCATAACTGTAGAGAACAAACTGATGGGTTACCAGAGGGGAGATGGGTGGTGATGGGAGGGCGGGAAATAGGCGATGGGCATTAAAGAGTAATCAACATCACTATTCATTAGGAAATGTATATTAAAACCACATTTAGTTACCACTGCGCTAGAACGGTGTAAATAAAAAATATTCTGGGCGCTCCTGGGTGGCTCAGCGTCCGACTTTGGCTCAGGTCATGATCTCGCGGCCTGTGGATTTGAGCCCCGCATCGGGCTCTGTGCTGACAGCTCAGAGCTTGGAGCCTGTTTCGGATTCTGTGTCTCCCTCTCTCTCTGCCCCTCCCCTGCTCGTGCTCTCTCTCAGAAATGAATAGATATTAAAAAGAATAAAAATAAAATTCTGACAGCCCCACCGGTGGGGAGACTGTGCCACAGCCCTCACACAATGCCAGTGGGGGTGCAGGATGGTGCAGTTGCTCTGGGAAAATGATTTGGTAAGTTTTTTATGAAGTTAAACATGCACGAACCAGCGATCACACTTCCAGAGAGTTAGTTACTAAAAGAAATATGTTCACACAAAAACCTGTCTTCAGATATTTGTAAGCAGCTGTAGTCCTATCACCGAAATCTGAAAGTTTCTCAAATGTCCTTCAGCTTGGTAAATGATAAACCGTGGTCCCTCTCTACCATGGATTGTTGTTACTCAGCAAGAAAAAAGGAACAAACTACTGACGTGTGCAACACAGATGAATGTCCCAATATGTTAAAAAAAGGCGGGGGCTGTGATGATGAGTTATCACCTATAATACTCCCAAGGGTTAGAAATCATCTTTCTTGTAGCTCTCCTGGTTTCCCTACCCACCACACATATGGAATAGCATTTTGGGTGCTGGAAAGCCTTTGTGCTAGGTTGCCTTTTATTTGTTTACTTTATGTGTTTAACTTTTCCAAACTCAGAAAATGAACAAGCAATTTAAATGGACACTTTACCAAAGGATATTTATCAATGACAAATAAGCATATAAAGAGAAGCTCGACATTTATACTAACAAAATTACAAAAGAGATACGTCATCATACCTACTAGAAAGGCCCAAATCAAAATGACAATATCAAACTTAGAGGGTGTGGAACAACTGGAACTAACTGGGGCTATAAAAGGCTACGACCACTTTGAATTTATTAATGCCTAAGCCCTATGACCCAGGAATTCCAATCCTAGATATTTAATTAAGAGAAGAAAACTTACGTCCACAAAAAGTACGTACATGGTCTTCATCACTTAGTGAGGAACCGGAAGCCCAGATACCGGTCAACAGGGATAGTAAACCAATGGAGGTGTGTGTATTTGCATGGTAGACTCCTACTCAGAAATAAGGGAGAAATTATACAGCAGTGTAGATGAATCTGAAATAATGATGTTGAAGACACAAACTGTGATAAGCATTCCCAAAAGACCAACTTAATTGATGGTGGGGGAAGTCAGAAAGTGATTTCAACAGGGTAGAGGGCAGGAAGGAATTTTCTGAGAGGATGGCAGTGTTCTCTGTCTTGTTTGGGTGGTGATTGTATATAAAGGTGTATAAAACTCAAAAAGCATCAAACTGAATGCTTCCGTACATTTTATTATATGTATGTTACAGCTCAGTAATAACAAGGCTAGGATTGTGCATTAAAAGTAAGTCAAGGTGAGGTGCCTGGGTAGCTCAGTTGGTTAAGCGTCCGACTTCGGCTCAGGTCGTGATCTCGCCGTCTGTGAGTTTGAGCCCCGAATCGAGCTCTGAGCTGACAGCTTGGAGCCTGCTCTGGGTTCTCTATCCTCCTCTCTCTCTGCTCCTCCCCCACTCATGCTCTGTCTCTCTCTCAAAAATAAACATTAAAAAATTTTAAAAGACTTTGAGGACCCCACCAAGCATGTCTCAAAAGAAGAACAACCATAAGAAAGTGAGAAAAGTAGGTCAGTCAGTGGTTGAAGCTATACCCAGGGCTTCTGTGAGAATTGATTGGGCCATAATACAGTCTTGTAAACAAAAAAGGGATGAATCAGTTGCAGACTTTCGAATTTGCTTAGAAGAAATATTTAGACAGCATTTTGGTCTCAGGGACTGTGAAGCTAATATTGCCTTGTCTGTTCATTTTGTTAATGGGCTTCTCCCTGAGCTTAATGATTTATTAAAGAAACATAAAATAAGACGGGAGATCACTCCCCTTTCTGAGCTCCCCACATCTTGCTGAGCATTTTGAAAGAATATTAGAACAGAAAAAGGGGTTATCCAGCAAATAAACTCATGGCCCTACAGTTATAACAACTACAGGGGCCTTGACCAAACTTTAGAACTAACTTTGCACCTGCCTCTGTTGAGGAGATACTTGTCAAGATAGAAGCAAAAGGGACATTGGATAAAGGACTTTGCCCTCAAACAACCTGATTATCCAAGAAGAGGAAACACTCCACCTTCAGATTCTCAAGATAGCACTGATGGGGCTGAGGAATCATCTGGTAAGCCACTCCCAGTAATTCCTGTAACTCATCAGGGTGAAATGAAACTTGAAGTAAATGAGAAATCTGCACTGTGCTGGTAGATACCAGAGGGACTCTTTCTCCTTTTAACTCCACCATGGTACAGCAAGAACTTCTTCAGAGTAATAAAATTGGTTTGGCGATAGGAGTCCAGTCCAAAGAGTTCCTTTATCAGCGCCCTTAACTTTGGCCCTTACCCTCTTCTCCGAAAATCATGCCTGTCTCTTAGGAGACACTGACTCTGTAAATCTCCTGGCAAGTTACCTACTTCCTAAATTCAGAGGTCAAATAAATTTTGTCTTCCCCAACCATATAAATCTGTTAATTCAGTTTTTTGGACGTGGGGGTCTGACATTTGACTGTTCAGGTGAGGTTCGCTGGTGCCTCTGTCACCAGCCTGTAAGAGACCACTGCTGAGCCCTCCCGCCACCCACAAGTTCCAGCTGCCCCAAGAACAGTGAGGGGTTTGAGCTGAGCACAACTATGAAGTGGGCCATGGCAAGAAAAAGGGAAACCATGACCACTCCAGAGGACCCAGTGGCCAGAGAGAACAAGGGAGCAATCCAGAAGTCTCCTTCTAATGACCTGTGTCAAAAGTTGATAAGAAACAAAAACCCAGTGAATCACCAAAGTGGTAATCAGTAGAACTTTACCATGCACACGCCAAAAGGCTCTTTGCCAACCATGAGCACTCAAACCGAAACATGGAATGAGGCTCCACGGTGGCTTATATCGCATGAGGGCAGTGAGTGTTCTTTACAGTGATTGGTTATAGTAATAGAATTTTCTTAAATGTAAAGGAATTGGTTAGTGGTTACCTCATGTCAGTTTTGGGGAATGAGGTTAGTTTTGCTTATGATTTTCAAATGCAGAGGCAGGAGGTGACCCAGGTTGACCTGGAGCTTTTGCTATTAATAACATTTTACCCCTTCATCAGTTGCTTTTTCTGTGTGTGATAAATGTATTTTAAATCTGACCATTTGACAGTATGGTGCCTATATCATAACCCACCTATCTTTTTATATGGGTGATTTTGACTTTTTTTCATCTTTAGTCTTGATAATATAATTTGGGTATCTGTGAAGATCAGTTTTCGTTTGTACTTTTTACTTGGTTAATTTAAAAAGCTCCCCCTGCCCAATTTTAGTTTAATCATGTATCTCTGGAAGTTTAACTGCTTCCCTTATAAATGAGCTGGCAGCTTATGAGATCTGTCGGCTGCTTGAGTGATAGTTCTCCATGACACCTGAATGAATCCCACCAACCTCTCCTAAATGTTAAATTCTGAGAGGTTTAGCATTTCTGCTGCCTTTAATTACTCTGACTGCTGTATAATATGCAATTGTCTATTACACAGCTTTTTTTTCAGTGCTGTATCATAGTGAAACCTTAATGTGTAAACATTAAGCCGCGATTAAGGATCCAGACTTAAAATTCAACCCCAGTTTGTGTGTATGCCAGCAATGACAGCTACTGATAAATTCTTAATTTCTTTTCCTAGCAGCTGGAAATTTCTTTTGATACCAATTTGAAGATGGTCCTAACTTTAGAAGGGTGAAAATGTGGAAAACAGTATCTTAGGACACTTCTATTGCAATATTAAAAGAAGAAAGCGAGATGTATTCCGGTAGAATTTTGGATTCCCTTCTGCCCCCTAAATTACATAAGCCTCAGAGAGAAGAAGTAATGAGAACAGCATTGAGGTTTTTACTCCTCATCTGTAACACTGGAAGCTGGTACATTGTAGGTGCGGGTGAATTCCTTAAGAAGGATCTTTGCCGATCCTTAAACCCAACCATATTTTTATTTTATTCATTTATTGAACAGATATTCTGGGCATCTTGCCAGTTGGGTCCTCTGGGAAGCACATGCCAAGTGCTTAGACGGGGTTAGAAGTAGAAGATTTTTACCGATGGAAATACAGTACATGAAGGGAAAAGAAGCAGAAGTGGGCCCGGGGATCCTTCAGACTGGGATGCAGGTGTAGTCTCTGTGAAGGGAGAGGGGAAAGGGAGGATGACTGGGTAGACGACGGTGCAGTTGTACGGAAGTCTGGGCCCGCCCTGGTGTAGAGATTGCCCACTGGCGAGTCTGTGCTGGTCGGGAATGCAGAGCCCTCTGGGCCCCGCTGTGCTTTGTCCTTGGCTGGCATTGCCTACAAAGTGGCGGCCTCTGCTTAGAACTGAGGCAGGTCCTCTGCACAGCGTTAGCTGGAGTCTCTCTGCTCACTGGCCTCCTGTGCAGGGTCTCTCTTAGAGGATGGTCTGAGGAGTGCGTCTCCACAGCCAGCAGAGCCCCTTGCCGCGTACCAGGAGTTGTTGTAATGTTAACTCTGCCACTTGGTTTGAATCGGAACCTGGACCAGTCGCCTAACTTGTAGATTTTAGCTTTGGAGAAAATAATGCCGATATCGTAGGGTTTTCGCGAAGTCTCACCGCACAGTGGTCTGACTCACACGTTCGGCGTTCTGGTCTGTTTCCTGTGGGGACGCGGTGATGGTCAGATTCGAGAAGGTCCCTGTGCGGGTTTCACCCGGTCATGGCAGACACGGTAAACACACAGATACCTGAACGGCAGCCTCCCGGCATGAGAGCTGCTCATTAAAACCAGGTGATGCGGCAGTGTTGCGCGCAAAACGTTTTTTCACGCACCGGAGCTGTGAAGCCTACCACGCGGAATGTTTTCTGCAGAATTGAATGAACCAGTGCGCAGGGTTCGGAGGACACATTGGCGAACAGACTAATGATACTTTGGACAAAATGTGCACAGCGCCTCTGGCATGCCGACTTAGGTGTGATTTCAATGTAAAGGGGACTCAGATTGATGAGTTTTGCAGTCTAGGAGATTCTTATTCTTACTTGCTGGGAAGAATGAATTTCGAAACGAGCACACGATGTTTCATTTGCTGGGAAACCAAAGGATAAACTGGGACAGACTGTGCTAAAACGGGGGTTGACAGACTTTCTCTTTTTCTGTAAAGGACCAGATAGTAAATATTTTAGGCTTGCCTGGCCGCCACAGTCTCTGTCGACACCACTCACCTGTGCCGTCCTGGCATGAAAGCTGCCGCAGACGACATGTGAACAAATGGGCCTGGTTGTGTTCCGATAAAATTTTGAAAAGATTGGAATTTATGTTCCATAGCATTTTCATGTGTCGCAACAATACCATTCTTTTGATTTTCTTTCAATCATTAAAAATATATAAAATCCATTCTTGGAGCCTACCGGCTGTCCAAACAGGTGGTGGGTTGGATTTGGCCACCCTGTGGACTAGAACTTTGAAGAACGTAGGAGTAACCGGATTTCATTAGTGGGATAAATGAAGCAAAGCACTAAAATTCACTTTTGAGGAGTTAGCATTTCTGATTTTAGCTTTTTGCAGGTGCTCCTAAATTTTTAGGACATCGGCCGATTGAGGTTAGTGACTCAGAAGCTTAGCCTAGCCATATTGTCTGTTTTTCTTGTATTTGATAAAGATGTAGCAATAACAAGTATTACTCTACATAATAAATCTAATTGCAGAATCAGTTTGTATTACCAGTTTGTATTGCTTGAGCAGATCAGAAATGTCAAGGGATGGAAAATATTAGTACACATATTTAAAATGCATACCTTTGGCCCTCTGTATGTCTTTGCTCTTTCTGTATGAATACCTGAAAAGCTCTCTCTCTCCCTCCTCTGCGTGGTATTCCATTTTGTGGATAACTAACCAATCCTGTATTACTGGAACGAACCTAAATATCCAGTCGTTAAGTTTTATGAATATAGTGCAATGAATACTTTTGTTCTATAAATATGCAATTGCATAATTTAACATATAACATGAAATGTATATTGCACAACTACAAGTATGTCTTTAAGGTAAATTTCCAGAAGTGGAATTAATGGATCAAATACTGTATATGCATTTGAACTTTTGCCTTCCATAGTGTGATTGTATTGATTGATACCAAATTTGAGTGGCTGTTTCCCTCTGAATATAAAGTGTGTTGTCACATTTTTGTTTTTGCTCATTAAGTGAATTATGGTATCTTGTTTTAGTTTTAATTTGCATTTCTGTCATGATTGTGGTTGTATATCCCTTCATATGATTATGATCCATTTGTATTTATTTTCCTTGAACTGTCTTTTTATGGCCTTTGCTAGTTTTTCTATTGGGGATTTTTTTTTTTTTTTTAAGTGCTCTTTATATGTTTGAGGAATTAGTCCTTTGTTTTTGATGGTAGTCCCAAGTGTTGTATATCTTTTAACTTTGCTTATGATTTTAAAAGTACCAACGTTTTAAAAATGTAGCCCTGTTTACTCCTTTTCTTAGTTCTTTAAAATCTTTAGTTATTATGACTTGTAAATCTGTCTGCCCTCCTCCCCCCTTTTTTTTGTCTTTATGAGACTGCCTTTGTTTTAACTATGACATTCTCTTAGTCTTCTCCCTTTTTTTTTTTTAATGTTTATTTATTTTTGAGAGAGAAAGAGAGAGAGCATGAGTAGGAGAAGGGCACAGAGAGAGAGGGAGACACAGAATCCAAAACAGGCTCTGGGCTCTGAGCTGCCGGGACAGAGCCCCACACGGGGCTTGAACCATGAGCTGTGACATCATGACCTGAGCTGAAGTTGGACGCTTAACCGACTGAGCCACCCAGGCACCCCTCCCTTTCTTTTCTAAGGATACTTGTCATTGGATTTAGGACCCAAACTAATTAAGGATGATCTCATCTCAAAACTTTGAACTTCATTACATCTGCAAACATCCTTTTCTTTTTAAGGTCACGTTCCTAGGTTTTGGGTGGACATATCTTTTGGAGAGCCACTGTTCATCCCACTACAAGAACTCCATTTGATGGTTTTTCTGATTTTTTTTCCCTCCAGTGTTGACTTCAAGAATTCGATTCCTGACGTTTGATCTGAATATTTAAAGCTCTTGAAATATATTTTCAGTTCTTCTCAGAAGGAAAATTATTCTGTGCCTTCTGCCATACAGGGTGCGGGTGCTATGAATAGCATAGCGTTCCATTCTGGGACTTGGAATAGCAAGTGGCTGAGAACGTGTAATACTTAATTTTTATTTTTTTCTACTCGATAAACTTTTGATTTTTTTTTTTAAAACATGTCTACGTTAAGTCTTACTCCTTTTTTCATGTTTCAGCATAAATGGTATATTGAACTAACTTGCTACTGTGTTCAGTGATAACGGGCATCCAAGGCTTCCTGCAGTGTTTAAATTCAAGAGGCATGAGCCCAGAATAGCGCTCCTAAGCATTGTCTGTAGATATGGTAGTGTTATAATATCGTTAGTATAGAACAGAAATGGGTATACATAAGCTTTATAACCTTGGTCAAGTTTTATACTTTTTATTTAGTTACCTCCTGGAAAGTTTGAAGTTTCAGAGATGTCAGCAAAAATATTGATTAGAATGGGTTTTAGGTTTATAATGATACATGATATTATGCCTTTGCTAACTTCACAGTCCCCAGTCTCAAAATTGAGTATAAAAACTGTCTGCAGAGTAAATTTATTCACACTGATCCTGTTTTCTTACACAAAATCCTTAAACACATCAAGTTATGTATAGACTGAATATATTAACATGAGGTTGTAAACTGTATTTTTAAGGTTGCAGTTATAACTTTTTAAGTGTGATAAAATGTCTTCCTTTTTACTCTTCTCAATAAAATCTATCATTTATTGTACTAAAAGCCTTTATGACTGAGCAAAATGACAGTCCTTTCGCTGAAGCAATACTGGATTGCAGTGAATGTAATTCAGCCAGAGCCCTGGATGTTTTTCACAAGCTACTTCCATATTTGGGTTTCATTCTTCACTCAGACACAGGGTACTGATGTCACCAAGCCTGTTACCTGTTAGATTGTGTCATTTTCCTTTATTTCTTTAACTTTTGGTTTATCGGTTATAAATTCTCAGTCACTGTAAAGTTCGTCAGTTTTGCTCATTGAAACATGGATACAGAAATTTAAAAGGGGCTAGAAAAGGATCTGGGTGGTCACTCCGGTCCGAATTTTTTTCCATCTTTTTTTTTTTTTAATTTTTTTTTTTTTTTAACGTTTATTTATTTTTGAGACAGAGAGAGACAGAGCATGAACAGGGGAGGGGCAGAGAGAGAGGGAGACACAGAATCTGAAACAGGCTCCGGGCTCTGAGCTGTCAGCACAGAGCCTGACGCGGGGCTCGAACTCCCGGACCGTGAGATCATGACCTGAGCCGAAGTCGGACGCTTAACCGACCGAGCCACCCAGGCGCCCCTGAATTTTTTTCCATCTTAAAGGTGATGAAATTGAAGTCTAACTAGAGAAGTGAACTAAATTATTTATTGCTGGTGAGGTCTCTGTTAAAACTCCGGGCTCTGGATCTCTGCACATTGTTCATTGCTCTACTTTTAGTGCCTATTTATTTATTTATTTAAAAAAATTTTTTTTTTAACGTTTATTTATTTTTGAGACAGAGAGAGACAGAGCATGAATGGGGGAGGGGCAGAGAGAGGGAGACACAGAATACGAAGCAGGCTCCAGGCTCTGAGCCATCAGCCCAGAACCCGACGCGGGGCTTGAACTCACGGACTCACGGACCTCGAGATCGTGACCTGAGCTGAAGTCGGATGCTTAACCGACTGAGCCACCCAGGCGCGCCCCAGTGCCTATTTATAGTGCCTGCTAAGTTGCAAACTCTCACTACGTAAACATTTCTTGAATATAAATAAATAAGCATGAGTCTTTAATCTCAAAGCTTCAAGTATTCCTTCGGTTTTTATTTCTAAGATATAATTCTATGCAAAATTAACGCAATTTCAAGTTATACCTGCTTACGAAGATTCTTATGTTTATCATCAGGAGAAAAAAATATTTAAAAAATAAGAGGAGTCTGCTAGATGTTTCAAAAAAACTACAATTATAGGGAATAAGAGAGAAACTAATAGAAGGCTCATCACTAAGGTAGTGATCCATTAGGATGTGTTTCTTCCCAGTCTTTTTTTTTCTTCTTTTTGATCTCTGTATAGATTCTTTTCAGTCAGCGATATCACTTTTGGTGTTTGCTTCTGAACTGAGTGTAAGCATTTTCCTTTTTATCAAGTTTCCTTTGAAAGAATTCTTTTTTCATGGATGCATGAAATTTTGTTTGGATGTGCCATCATTTAACTCTTCCTCTTACATAATGTTGACATGAGGTCGCTGGATGGATATCCTTCTTGTCAGATTTGGTGACATGTTTAGGAGTGATGTTTTGGAGAGCAAGGTGCACCACCAGGCTGCTTGAGAAAGCTGGTTTCAGTGACCTTTGTGGCCAAAGGTGGGCAAGACTTAGTTTGCTTTTGCTCGAGCCAACCACCTCACTTGCAATTTTGATTGGAGAAAATGGTATTGTATTTTAATGGCAGTTTATTTGACCACCATGTTTTCTTGGTCCCGATGGTTGATGCCTTTCTTTGCTTTAGGAACAGCTTTGAGAAGCAAGAGGTTACGTGGTAATACACTTGGATTGCAAGAAATATTGGAACGATGGTGGAAGGGGCTGCCTGGGGGGTGCAGTCAGCTGAACGTCCGATTCTTGATTTCAGCTCAGGTCATGATCCCAGGATCGTGGGATCGAGCTCCGTGTTGGGCTCCACGCTGAGCATAGAGCCTGCTTAAGATTCTCTCTCTCTCTCTCTCTCTCTCTCTCTCTCTCTCTCTCTCTCTCCCCCTCTCCCCCTCTCCCCCTCTCCCTCTCCCCCTCCCCCTCCCCCTCTCCCTCTCCCTCTCCCTCTCCCTCTCCCTCTCCCTCTGTCTTCTCTCCCCCACCTGTCTCCCCAGCTTGCACTCTCTCTTTAAAAAAAAAAAAACAACCAGAAACAAAAAAATGAAGGAGGATGTGCGACTTAGACGCAGGGAACAGAATCTGAAATTTGATGAATGCTCGTTGAGTGTGTCGTGCATTTTCTGATTTCCTTCTGGTGTTGATGAGTAGATATTATTCTTCCCGTTTTATGTGTGAGATGTGGACTGACTTACCCAAGATCAGTGTAACTTGAAAGCAGTAGAGCTGAGTTTTAAACATGGGTATCCTTGACTTGAGAAGCTCCTAATAATCATTCCCAAAAAAGGCTCTGAAATATGAATCTACATGAACAGGGCTTTTTTTTTTTTTTTTAATTCCACTTACATCAAAAGAAATTCAGATGTCAAATGGCTATTTTTGTTTGTTTTAAGACAAATACTCAGAGCTGCTTCTTTTAGGGGTACCTGTGTGGCTTAGTGGGTTAAGCGTCCAACTCTTAATCTCAGCTCAGGTCTTGATCTCAGGGTCATGAGTTCAAGCCCTGCGTTGGTCTCCACGCTGGGCTCCATGCAGGGGAAGCCTGCCTAAAAAAAAAAAAAAAAATTCTTCATTTAGAATAATAAAAGTAGATAAAATAAAAATGAATGCCTGAAATCGTATGACCCAGAGGCATTCTGTTATTTGTATGTACACAGAATTGCTGTGTTGCTCTTTCCAGGAGGGAGGGGCCACTGCTCAACCTTGTGCCCATTGTGAAGAATGTCCCTGAAGTGCGGCATGTGTGTGATGTGCATGACGTGAAGTGTGTGATGGAGAACTTTCTTGTGCATGAGGCCAAGAGTGAGTTTCTTGACCTATGTTGGTGTGTGTTGAATGTGGGGTGTAGAGTAGAGATTTTCTGGGTTTGTGATCTGATTCTGGCATTTGCTGGTGTAACTTTGGGCCATTAACCTAACTAATTCGTCTCTACCTTGGTTTTCTCACTTTATTATTTGATGTCCCCATTCCTCCAAATCAAGTAGCTTTAGCATTTTCACTTTATGGAAAATATTTATTGGTATTTTAGCTGCCAACGGTGCACAGTTACAATGCCTGGAGAGGAAGCAAGATCGTGTACACACAAGTGCCTTCTTGGGCAAGTCCTACTGTCTTGGGCAAGCCACTGTGGGGGTGGCTTGACTGACTTCTTGCAATAAGTTCTTGTTTTTAGGTTGTATTTTTATGAACGTTGTACCTGATACATGACATAGAATACTGTGATACAGGTACCTGTGCCCTCTGTACGTGAGGATGTGCAGAAAGCTTATTTTCACACACAGAGGCGCAGTACATTTGCATACCGTTAAATTACAAATAATATTCAGCGTTGAAATAATATCTAGAGGTTGCTTTATTTCTTTGTAAGATCAGTATTTTATAGAGCGTTACACGTTTTTCTATTAAGTTTCTAGTTTTTAAATAAGCCTTCAACTTACATAAATTGGTTTAATTATATAAACGTATGTGCTGTTCTTCTCATATTGAACTTTAGAGCTATTTTGTGTTCACTTCTCTCCCTTTTTACTTTAAAATGATGGGAACAATTTAAGAGGCAACAAGACGTGTGCGCAAGTTATTTTAGGTAGTTTCTCAGAGAGAAAGAAGGTCCTGTTTTTTTTCAGGCATCTCAAAGATTATTTGGGTAATAAATGACTTTCTAGAATTTCTCATAGGTTTAAACATAGGGAACTAAATTATTTTGATGTTATTGGTGTATGTATATTCCACAACTTACGTTTTTTTGTCTTTTGTTTTTTCCCTGTCATTTTTAGGATTCTGAGTAACAATAAAATATCTGAGCTGAAGAATGGCTCATTTTCTGGGTTAAGTCTCCTTGAAAGATTGTGAGTATTATCTTATTGTTATTTCACTTACGGCATTTTTTTTTTTTTTTTTGCTGTTTATTATGAGCTTTACTTGAGTGAAAGATAATACTAAGTGCATTTTCGTTATAAGACTGTTACTAAAAACTTGAGTTTTCCCAACATTTTATTTCAAAAAATTTCAAGAATTTAATGTCAGAAAACAATTCGTTAATTAGATGTTGGCAAACTTGCCGAAAAAGGGCCAGATAGTAAATAATTTAGGCTTTGTGGGCCATATGGTCTCTGTCACAGTGCCTCGTTTTCTGCCATCGGTAGTGGGAAAGCAGCAAGGGACAATAAATACACGAATCATTGTGGAGGCGAAATTATTTGCAATGCAGGCTGAGGTCATGGTTTGCTGATCACTGGTTTTTGGAGCATAGATGCTCTTTTGAAATTCATTCATGACGTGGATGTCTTATAAAATAAGTAGAATTTAAAAAATACATCAAGGGGGGTAACTTTTGGATAAATTTTGATATTTTATTGAATGTGGTAATTTTGTTTTGCTTAGAAATTGGGTCTAGTTTTGCTTATGATCAGATATAAGTAGCACTAATTTTTTTTTTTTTTTTGCCTTGGAGTTTGCACAGTGAATATTTAATTTGTGTGTATTATGAATAATATTTTTGGTTCTTGTTTCAAATTCCCTTATTACTCATACATTTAGGATAACATCTCAAGACATTTTTTTTTCTTTTTCTTTTTTTTTTGAGTATGCTTCATGTCCATCGTGGGGCTTGAACTCACGACCCTGAGATCAAGAGTCCAATGTTCTACCTACTGAGCTTGCCAGGCACTCCTGGGATAACATTTTTTCAGATGAATATAAGGCATAGATCTATAAGGAAGTTGGACCGTGAACCTCTCCACTTCTGTTGAATAATAGACTTTTCCTTATTTTCTTAGTTCTCTTTGCTTTACTTTCTCTATTTCTGTGTGGTCTTTCTTGACCGTTTTACCTAGTAGCTTCTACAGTCAAACGTCCACAGGACATTTATTGCTCTGGTCACTGATGTGTTATTTACACATATACCTAGAGTTTTTATTTGTCCTTTTAAAAGTGTCTGTTCTTTTCATTCATCATGTGTCTTTTTTTTTTTTAATATTTATTTTTGGGAGAGCACAAGTGGAGTAGGGGCAGAGAGAGGGAGACAGAGGATCTGAAGTGGGCTCTGTGCTGACAGGCTGACAGCAGTGAGCCAGATCTTGAACTTACCAACTGCAAGATCCTGACCTGAGCTGAAGTCAGATGCTTAACTGACTGAGCCACCCGGGTGCCCTGATTTACTGATTTTAAAGCTAAAACCTCTATAGTTTTTGTAATTTCCATACCAACTCCTTGAATAATCTCTTGATTCTTGCTTTCTACTGTTTTTAGAGCTCTTCTCATTTTCCCTCTCTACCAGGTCACCTAACTGACTCTGGAACACCTAACTAATGTCCTCTGTCTCTGTGTGTCACTGCCCCCTCCTTGTGATGGAATCCAAACAATATCTTGCCCTTCCTTTATGTCTGTCAACTATACCTTGTATTCTTCTGTGGTTTTCTTCACTGTAAGATTCTCCTCATGGACTCTGGTTTGCTTTGGGTTCTCCTCATGCTATCTGTGAAGTATCTAGGTAGCTTCTCTTCTCAGACTCTGCAGAGACTTTGGGACTTTGTCTTGGGCTCTCAGTGCCTCACACACAAGCTGTGTGAGTGCAGTGGTTGTCTTTGGGCTGCCATAACAAAATGCTGTAGACTAGGTGGCTTAAACAACAGAAATTTATTTCTTCCCAGATCTGGAGGCTAGAAGTTCAAGATCAAGGTGCTGGCAGGGTTGATTTCTTCTAGGGCCTTAAGGGAAGGATCTGTTCCAGGCCTCTCTTGTTGGCTTGTAGATGGCTGTGTTCTCCCTGTGTCTTCCCATGGTTTTTCCTCTTTGTGTGTGTCCACATTTCCTCTTCTTACGAGGACACTAGTCATATTGGATTAGGGCCTATGCCAGTGACCTCATTGTAAGTCGATGACCTTTTTATTTATTTATTTATTTTTTTTTTCAACGTTTTTTATTTATTTTTGGGACAGAGAGAGACAGAGCATGAACGGGGGAGGGGCAGAGAGAGAGGGAGACACAGAATCGGAAGCAGGCTCCAGGCTCGGAGCCATCAGCCCAGAGCCTGACGCGGGGCTCGAACTCACAGACTGCGAGATCGTGACCTGGCTGAAGTCAGACGCTTAACCGACTGCGCCACCCAGGCGCCCCTCGATGACCTTTTTAAAGAACCCATCTCCAAATCCCAAGTCCCATTTTGAGATAAGAGGGGTTACGACTTCAACATAGGAATTTTGGAGGACACGATTCATCCTGTGACAATGATGTAGCATTTTTGTAAGTTTACTTATGTGTGTTTTCCCTGCCTGTTTACTAATTACTGTGCCTTGGAAGGAATGACAAAACAGAAAAAAGGATTCAGTGTTTGGATGTTGAGTTTCAGAAGTCCTAGTCCAGTATAGAAAAGAGATTTGGGAAAAGATAACATAAGAGAAACTTCCTCCTTTCCTAGATACACATTCTGTGGGCTCAGTGGAGAGTTAGAGGGAATGTAGAAAGAGTGTTTATGCTGGCGGGTCCTGGAGAAGGGTCTCTGTCTTTGCTTCCCCACCCCTACCAGGTTTAGGGGAAGGACAGGGAAAATGACCATATAAAACGAATGGATGGTTCTGAATCTAAGGGCAAAGAGCCTCTGAGTCCTCTTTCCTGGAGAGGAAGCAAACCCCCAAATTTCCCAGGACCCAGTGTGATCCAGGAGCAGAACTGGTCACACAGCCATTGAGGCACATGGGCTAGGTCATTCTGTTAGAGTTTCCCAGGGAACAGCAGAATGGCCCTTGCTGAACACAGGGATGGGTTGTTCTAAAAGAAGGTAGAAGGATCTGGGCTACTTCTGGGGAACTCAGCCTAAGACATAGCTAGCCACGTAAGTGACTTAAGGTCTTTATGAATGACATCATTTTCAAAATTTTCAGAGTTACTCGAAAATACAGTGTAGCTGATTTTATTCCTTCACTGGTCATTCCTGGTGCATCTCTCCTTGTGTCTTCCCCCTGTGAACCTGAGAGCCTTTTGTGCGCCAGCACTGGAAGGAAAGCCACTGCCCCAGGGACCCTCAACCAGTGACCGAGAGTAGATGGTGGGTAACCACCTGACCACCTCCCCTCTCGGAAGGGGTGATGCTCTCTGCTGTGCCCCAGGGGAGATCTCCTCACCAGTGCCCCTTGTATTGGCTTCCTTCTCATTAAGGGCTGGCTGGGTTGAATTGACTGGCAGATATGCCCCAGAGGTTGAGGAAACCTACAGGCCAAGCTGTCCCTGGCAGTTCTTTTGAAGAATAGCTTTTTTTCTTAATGTTTGTTTATTTTATTTATTTATTTAAAAATTTTTTTTTACCATTTATTTTTGAGACAGAGAGAGACAGAGCATTAGTAGGGGAGGGGCAGAGGGGGGGGGGGGAGGGAGGGAGACACAGAATCTGAAACAGGCTCCAGGCTCTGAGCTGTCAGCACAGAGCCCAACACGGGGCTCAAACTCACGGACCGCGAGATCATGACCTGAGCCGAAGTCGGACGCTTAGCCGACTGAGCCACCCAGGCGCCCCTTGTTTGTTTATTTTTGAGAGAGAGACAGAGAGAGACAGAAGGTGAGTAGGGGAGGGGCAGAGAGAGAGAGGGAGACACAGAATCTGAAGCAGGCTCCAGGCTCCCAGCTGTCAGCACAGAGCCCGATGTAGGGCTTGAACCCTGTGAGATCATGACCTCAGGCAAAGTTGGACACTTAACCAACTGAGCCACCCAGGCGCCCCTGTTTGAAGAATAGCTTCTTAAGAGGATTAATTCTCTCTCTCTCTCTCTCTCTCTTTCTGATATATTAAAACTGGCCTGGGTACACATACTCATTTTAGAGTATTGTGATTCTTCTTATTTGCCACTATTTAGTGACACTCCTCTGTAGTCTAATTACTGACACTAAAATTACATACCAGGGAATGTGTTTAACTCCCCACTTTCCATTCCACCCCAAAAGATGGGTCCAGGTCATGATGGCATCTCTTTGTAGCTATTGCTAGAGCTAGCCTGAGCCAGTAAGAGTGATGAGGGGTATTTAGCTGTGAGAAAGAGGTGTGGCTCCTAAGGAATTACAGGAGGAAAGAATTCACTCTTTTTCATGACTTTGTGCTTGGAGATAATTTGTGGACCTTGGGATATCCTATCATGGTTGAGGGTCAGCCCGAAGGCCAAGTTGACATTCTGAGAAGGGCAGACTCCAGAGGTGGTTGGAACTGACCACTTAGCCTGTCCTGTGTCTTGATTTCCCTTAATGCCAGAGAATTTCCTTTATTGCTGAGGCCTTTTTGAGTAGAAATTTCGGATACTTCAGTTAAAAAGCATCTTTTCTGATACGCTTGGCATTCTTTCCTAAAGAAGTGTGTTCTTTTTCCAAGCACTGTTAAAATACTCCTTTGATTTTGTTAAAGCAATTCTTGTGCACTTTTCATTTATTTTTTAATGACCCAACATATTTAGATTTAGCTATAGACCCTAAAGTTAGACTCCTGTTCCCTAGGGAAGCTGTGTTTGGTAAGAAAGAGGAGAGATGTTAAACGAGAGAATCTGACTATAAATATCGTTTGGCAATGCCTGATTAATATGACTATTAGTAAGTATTATATAATATGTCAAGGCGTGTTTATTATTAAAGGAAAAGCGTATCTTTAAATCATATTACAGTACTCCGTTATTCATGAGAGGTATAATGTAGAAACACATGTAGTACATCATTGACCACAAATTTATGTACTGTGGTAGCTAAATCAGTACTTGTTGTAGATGCGGTTTAAAATATGAAAAGGGAAACCTATGTTTTTAAAAAATGAAACTGACATATATTTGTTTGCAGAGCTTTTTAGCTCCAATTGGGGGCGCTTGGGTGGCTCAGTGTGTTAAGTGTTTGACTCTTGATTCGGCCCAGGTCTTGATCTCACTATTTGTGGGTTCGAGCCCTGTGTTGGGGGTCTGTGCTGACAGTGCAAAGCCTGCTTGGAATTCTCTCTCTCCCTTTCTCTCTGCCCCTACCCTGCACGAGTGCTCTCTCTTTCAAAATAAATAAACGCTTAAAAAAACACAAAAACATGCCGATCGAATTTTCTCCCAAAATATTGTTTCTCTTTGAGGTGTAGGATTGTGGACAGTTGGGCTGGGGGGAGATAGGGACTAAAAAGTTGGGCCTAATGATTAATTGTATTTTCTGGGGATAAAAAATGATTTTTATAATGAAAATTTATAATCATACAGAAAAATTTAAAGAATCATGTAGTAATCTCCCATATCACCAAGTCACTTAACCTGCATGCAAGAAGAAGTAATGATTTGCTGTCATTTTTTTTTTTTTCTTTATACTGGAACATGTGTACACATAGACATGTTTGCTGAATTACTTGAAGGTCAATTGCAGGCATCATGACCCTCTGCCTGTATTAAGAAATGTAAGTGGTTATGAATGCGATGCAGCCGTCTCTCTGTTGCCTGAGTTTATGAATATCATAATGATTCTGTAGCTAACCGTAATTTACCAAAAAGATTTTTATAGTGAAGGTTAGCTAATGGAATTCTGTCTCTCAGCTATGGTTTACTTTTTGAAAAAAAATTTTTCTAATCCATTTATCATCTGTCTTTGTCCATTTTGGCTGCTATCACAAAATACCACAAACTGGGTAGCTTGCAAACAACACAGATTTATTTTTCAACAAACATTTAGTTTTGGAGGCTGGCCGGGAGGTGCAAGATCAAGGTGCCTGCAGATTTATTGTTTAGTGAGACAGCTTCTTGGTTGACTGTCCCCTCACTTGGTGAAACGGGAGGAGGAAGCTCTCTGGGGTCTCTTTTATAAGGGCATCAATCTCATTCATTAGGTCTGTGCCCTCATGACCTAATCACCTCTCAGAGGCCACACCTCCTAATTCCATCGCTTTGGGAGTTAGGATTTCAATATGAATTTTTGGAGGACACAAACATTCAGACCATATCAATTCCATCTATACTCTATATTGTGTGTCTGTCCCTCTCACTGAATAGACAGACGTGGACTCTGCCCCTGTGGAACTTCTGGTCTCTCAGTGAAGGTGGTTGAAGCAATCAGTAGAGAGACCTGAGGGCCACATCAGGGCAAGTACAGGGCACTGTTGTTCACAGATATTTTTCTAGAAACAGGAATGCTGTTCAAGGTGTAAAGAATGAGTAGGAGTTATGCAAGAAAACCAGGATGGAGGTAAGGGTAGATGTTGGGGGCTATTGGGATGTGTATCAGTGACAGAGCAACCACGTGCCAAGGTCTAGAGGTGAGAGAAATAGGACTCTTCATAGAAACATCTTGAAATATGACTAGTAATATGAAGAGAGAGAGAGACCAGATGAGGGTTAAAGCAATGTCTGGGACAGCATGGGAAGTCAGAGTTAGGGTAGGAAAGAAAGAGGGCCAGGGCCATGGAGGACCTTGGAAGTTAAAGAGTTTGGACTTCATTCTGAGGGAACTAGAGCTTTCAGATGTTTTCTCCAGCACAGAGACACATTCAGGTTTATGCTTAGGAAGATCACTTTAAATGGAGAGTGGATGAGAGAAACCAGGGCACCAGCCGGAACTGTGTGGGGGTCACAGTGGAGAGGAGGAGAGAGAGGTGCATGGCTCTGTGCGTCATTGGAAGGCTGGACGATAGCACATCTGATAACTTTTTTTCGTATTATAAAATTTATCAAACCCAGAATTTGAAGGAACATTATGTCCAGCACCTTGATTTAACCATTATCAACTTTTTGGCATGTTTGCTTTATATGTCTCCCTCTTGCTCTAGGTGTAAATTAACTCAGTTCCTTTAGAAAATCTCCACTGTATCAATGAGAAAGATGTGTTTAAATCCTGAATTCTGGCTTGGCCACTTATTAATACCAAGAACTTGGCCTGGTTTCATAATCTTTTTTGCTGTAGCAACAGTCGTGTGTCCTAGGATTGGTTGTGAATTCTTAATGGGATGACAGGTGACAGACAACAACTTGCTGAAATTAGTGACTTGTGTAACTGAGGAGCCCAGAGAGTTAGAGCTGGACTTCAGGCTTAACTGGATCCAGGGGCTCAGCATTAATTCTCTTTTCCTATCTTTTGGCTTCATTAGACAGGCTCTTATTTACTTTTTTTTTTTTTTTTTTAAATAGTCTCAATGCCCAAATGGGGCTTGAACTTATGACACTGAGATCAAGAGTTGTGTGCTCTGTTGACTGAGTCACCCAGGCACCCCCTAGCCAGGCTCTTATATCATAGAAGCAAGAGGGCTCTAAGGTTACCTCTTGACCTCTAATCAAACCACTGCAAATGGCCATTCCCAATCCCCGTCTGTCTCTTCCTCCCTACCCCAGGCCCTAGGTTTAGTTGGACCAGGGTCATGTAATCATACCATTTACTGAGACCACAGTGTTTGAAGAATCTGGATGGAGGTTGATCAAATGCCATACCTGGAAGGGTGGTATTGGGGGCTCTGGGGCACTGTCCGTCCTATATGGTGTGTGAAAGAAGTAGGTCTGTGAGAAGAGCAAGGGAGAAGGCAGCAAAAAAAACAAAACAAAACAAAACAAACCCAAAAAACCAAAACTAAAAAAAAACCAAAAAACCAAAAACCAAAAAAATGTTTAGCACAATGACTAAACATTAAATGATTGATAGCAGTCATAGTTTGAGTTCTCATTGTTAAATTCCGGAACCTTTCATGCTAGCTCTCCTTTCTCACCTCCATCTACTCCAAAGTTTTTGAATTCCTTTTTCCTTAGGAATGAATTTTATTTTTTTCTTTTAACTTAAGTTTTTGAATTTTTGAATGACTAAGTCTTTCCTTTTCTGCTGTGTGCCCTCAAAATGGAGCAGATGGGTAGAGTGTCTCCTTAGGTTTCTGCACTGATGTTAACACTTGGCCGAGTACTGGTGGGTTTCACATTACTGGGCCAGTATCTTTTTTTTTTTTTTTTTTTTTTTTTTAGTCAATTAATTTATTTTCAGAGAGAGAGAGAGAAAGAACACAAGCTGGGGAGGGGCAGAGAGGGAGAGGGAGACACAGATCCCAAGCAGGCTCCGTGCCATCAGCACAGAGCCCGATGGGGGGCTCGAACCCACAAACCGTGAGATCATAACCTGAACTGAGATCAAGTCAGACACTTAACTGACTCAGCCTCCCTGGTGCTCCCATTGGGCCAGTGTCTTAACCTGAGTTTCCCCAGAAGCTGGTCCTGAGATGAAGTTTGAGTTCAGGTGGTTTATTTGAGAGGTGGTCCCAGAAAGCTCACAAATTAGGGAGGGAAGGGAGGAAGCCAACGCCTAGTGCCTTTGTGAGCAGCTTTGTTGCAGGGAACTGAGCCTGGACCCGGACCACTGGGAGCTGCACGGACACATGTCACCCTCATCCCCCTGGAGGCAGAGGATTCTCCCACTCGCCTCTCTCATGGGGCAGGAGCTCTTCTCGGGCCAGTCACACCCTTCACTTCTGACTTCCCTGGAGTGGCCCTTAGGAGCTAGCCAGGAGAGAGCCCACAGGACAGAGAGGCGTGTGGGGGGAGGTACAGGTCTGGACCCTGGTGTCACAATCTGCCTTAGTATCCGTCTGCCCTGGGCAGGAGTTTGGGGATAAGGGATGCTGGGGGCATGGCGTTTGTAGTTGGAACTTATTCTCTCCCTGATTTTCTGTGGAAATCGTTGCACCAAAGACCTCTTTTTCACTCCTAGTTTAGAGGACCTAAAAGCTGGTTGGAAGTTCCAGAAAAGGGTAGGATTCGTGAATTGACCTGAATATCTTTTGAAACTTTTATTATCATCCAATTACATTTTGTGAAGCTACCTGGCCTTTTCAGATAGTTTGGGTTACTTTATTTACAAAAAAAATGTCTTTGAGGCTATGGTGCAAAAAACCAAAAAGGTCAGCTGCCTGCTTTGGCAAAGCAGTTTTCTTGTGGAATATAACATCTGAGCTCTGATTAATGAAATACTCTTACTTAGTAATGGTAATCCAAGCATAGATTTTATGTGTAATAGTTATTTTTTAAAAAGGGATTGCAGGGGTGCCTGGGTGGCTCAGTCAGTTAAGCATCCGGCTTCAGCTCAGGTTGTAATCTCACAGTTCAGGAGTTCGAGCCCTGCATTATACTCTGTGCTGACAGCTCAGAGCTCAGAGCCTGCTTTGGATTCTGTGTCTCCCTCCCTCTCTGCCCCTCTCCTGCTTGCACTCTGTCTCTCTAAAATGAATAGATTTAAAAAAAAAAATAAAAAAATAAATTAAAAAGATTGCGGATTACTGGGGTGGTGGTGGTGGTTCAGTTTTAGTTAGAAAAACCTGGCTCTGATTTGGGGAGGAGGGTAGAATTGAAACTGTTCCTCCAGAAGAGTACCTGATGTGTTACAATGGGAGTTAAGACCCAAGAAAGGCAGAACAGGATTTGCTGGAGAGCATGCTGCTCCCAGAATTCACAGACTGCACTTCCAGAGAAGCGTTACTGAGAGTTTCTGGTCAGTGTCTGTCACCCCATATTAAACAGCACGGAGAGTGTGGGAGGCCAGTGTCAGCGACGTATCAAGAATGGCGGACTTTGGGGCCAGTGGGTGGCTCGGTCGGTTAAGCATCTGACTTCAGCTCAGGTCATGATCTCACGGCTTGTGAGTTCGAGCCCCGCATTGGGCTCTGTGCTGACAGCTCGGAGCCTGGAGCCTGCTTTGGATTCTGTCTCTCCCTCTCTCTACCCCTCCCTGGCTTACACTCTGTCTCTCTCAAAAATAAACATTTAAAAAAAAAAAAAAAAAAAAAGAATGGCGGGCTTAGAGTAAGTGAATGACTACTACCATGTTGTGCATAGGGCCAGTCTTATCAGGATGTTTTTGTGAAATTTCCAGAAAACGTGTTCAGAAACTAACCCCAGCTTTGTAACTGGTATATGGCAATAGTTGGAATGAGCTGTTGGAAAAAAAAAAACCCAGCATGTTATGAAGCAGGCCAGATCCCAGTTTTCATTAGCTGATGGGACAGTGAAATTGAATGTGCCTTCCTTCACTGGATGGAAGAAAATCCGTGGCTCAGCGTTCACTACATACAGTAAGACTTCCTCGGGGGTCTTTTCTTAAACACAAGCAGGCAAGGGAAGTCACACGCTTTCTGAGTTAGAGCAGTTTGAAAAGTCAAACATAGGGTTCTCCTCTAATTTATAGACTGCCTGGGCTCAGGCTAAAATCCCATGATGGAGCAATAGTCATAAAGGTCCCAGAGACCTGTCACCTCAGTGTCATGATAACAGGTGGCACCAGTGGTCCAAGATCTACTTCCAGGAAGGCCTTTTAAATCTCCAGTAAGTAAGGGACTGAAGGATCCTTTGAGGTGGCACCTGCCCTGCTAGGTTTTATCTTGGTGTTGCTCTGCATTTCTGTCTTGTTTCCCTAACTCTGTGTGCATCCCTGTGCCACGTATAATTGTGTCACATGTGCAAAGGGCAGTGTTGCCATTGTTAGGGGAAGAAGGAAGAAGGGAAGGGCGGGAGAAGTTGCAGAGAGTTTCTGTCCTTAGTCTGACATCCGGTGCCCTGAGAGATGACTGGAAACCACTTGGGACTTCAGTGGGCAAGGTTATGAGTGAGTCTGGCTCGAGGGTCTGGCAAAGCTCCAGTGTGGGCCAGCCACTGGCAGGAATGTGGTCAGGAAAAATGGGCTGCTCTTCTGCTTTTCTAAGTCCTCCTGTAGTTGACTGTCAGCTGTCTTTGAGGTCGGTGTGAACATCTGTAGGGGGCAACTTGAGTCCCCAGCTGGGCCCAGGCACCCACTGGAGAGCAGCAGCCTTATTAGCAGGTGGCTCAGATCCCCTTGGGTGGAGGGATGTGGCTGTGGCGTTCACCACCGGCCCCCCAGTGGCGATGCGCTGGCATGGCGTGGCTGTGCACTTGACCCTGGGAGTAAATTGTGCATGCCATCAGCTGCCATTCATTGCCTTGGGGGCTGGTGGATCTTTGCTTTGAGATACATATTGTGAATTATCACATTTTTATTTTACAGGAATCCTAACCATAGAAGCTCAGGGAGGGAAAAATCTGAAAAACCAAATGACATGAACGTTAGAGCGTGTATTTTTGAAAATGGTTTTTAAAAATTAAGTTTAATTATGTTCCCACATATAATCTCTGATTTCTTTCGATAACTGAAGTATAGCATACTAAGGAAGAAATTGTAGAAATAATGTATAGGATTGTAGTTTAGTTATAACTTTGAATTTGAATAGTAGTAAGGACATACATATCTTTTTTTGACATATGCCTTTATTGTATTCACCAAAAAAGTGATTTTGGAACCAGATTTCTTGAATTTGAATTCTGGCTCTACTCCTTACTGCTGGGGTTAACCTTTTTGGCGTTAATTTCCTCCCATTGTTGTTTTCTGTATAGCAGATAAGTGTAGTTTGCCTAACTATTTGTTGCAGTGCTGATACATGAATAACTTTTATTTCTAACAGGGACCTCCGAAACAATCTTATAAGTAGCATAGATCCAGGTGCCTTTTGGGGACTGTCATCGCTAAAAAGATTGTAAGTATTTGAATTGTTTGCCTATGAATTTAAATTCTTCTTTTTAAAGTAACTGTTGACCTACTTTAAGCTTTACCATGATTAAAGAAGGTGGGTTTTTAACAATTTTTAGTTAACTAGCCAGGACCGTGATTGGGGGGATTGGTGGGAGAAAAGATAATAGAAGTCGTGTAAAAAGTGGTTAATTTGTACAGTCATTTGATTTGTTTTATGGGAGATGGTTGTGTCCTTCATATGCTAATAAAATGATTACTGGCTTTGCCAATGATCATAATATGTAATATGTGAAGGAAGGATTTTAAGTTATAACTGCATTCAAGCTCCGTCTGTTGTATATCCATATCAGTTGAGGCCCCTTTCGATTAATGATTCAAAGTCTTAACTATTAGCATGTATATTTTATCTGTGTATTATTATTTCAAAACCTACAGAGCAGGTTTTTAGTACTTTTGAGGCTAAATAACTCCCCTCACCCCTTATTTTGCTGTTTTCACAGCTGCCCCGTGAGCTCATATTTGAGCATGTGAGCTTAATTATTATTAAGTACTGGCTGCTTACCATGGTCTGACTTCCTGGGAAGAGCTCACAGACTCTTGGGGGCAAGTAGACAATGAAAATATACCCTAACACAGGCACATGTGAGCTGTCACAGGTAAAGTTATAGCAATAATAATCCACCAATGACAGGAGCGGCCACCTGGGAGGGGAATGGCTTGTCACAGGAGCAGTTGACCTTCAGATTTGACCTGGCTCCTGAGGGATGAATAATACATACTGAGGAATAACAAAATGGGTGTTCTAAGCAGAATGGACAATGTGGGAGAATATGTCTCTTGGGGTTGAGTTCTTTGGCCAGAGCATGAAGTATATAGCAGGAAAAGATGAGTTTTGGAAGTTGGGCTGGTCATGGAGGGATTAAGTTTGGCAGGCTTTTGATGACCTGCCACGTTAAAGAACTCTGAATCTCTTCAGACAGGGCGAGCTAGGAGTGCCTGGGTGGCTCGGTCTGACTTTGATTTTGGCTCATCACGGTTGAGATCGCGCCCAGTCTACACTGACAGCACAGAGCCTGCTTGGGGTTCTCTCCCTCTCCCTCTCTTGTCTGTCCTCCCCTGCTGCACTTTCTCTATCTCTCAGAATAAAAATAAACATTAAAAAAAAGTGTGGGGCTAGGAGGACTTTTTGAATACAGAGTTGACATCGTATTTCTAATGGCCCGAAGGAGAAACCGGTTAAGCACAGAGTGGTGGGGACAAAGGATATTGGGGATGAGACCTGCTTTCATTCCTCCCTCTGTCCCTCTCTCTCTCTCTCTCTCTCTTTTTTTTTTTTTTGGTTTTATCATACTCTTTTATTTTTTTTTAAGATTTAATTTTTAAGTAATCTCTATACCAAATGTGGGTCTTGAACTCACAACCCTGAGATCAAGAGTTGCATCCTCTACGGGCTGAGCCAGCCAGGCACCCCTATCATACTCTTTTATTATTTAACATTTTTAAGGTATTGAGGGTGCCTGTTCATTTTTTTTTTTTTTTTATGTCTTTGTTTTCCATATTATTTGTATAGTAAAATCAGCTCTGTTTGTTCTTAGTTGAATCATGTCACGACTTAAATGCTGGCAGTGACCTTCCCTCCCAATATTTTTAATGTTCGGTATCTATCATTCTCTCATTCAAAACTCGTTCCTTTTTACAGTCAGAGCCAGTTGTAAGAGTTGGCCATGCTACTTTTGCATATTTAAAAAAATTACTTTTACAAATAAATTTTTTTTTCGTCTAAAACGTATCCTCTGAAACCCTTCCTCTCAGTCTCCTCTCTTGGGTTTCTTAGTGTTCAGAATTCTGGAAGATGAAGCATAGTAGGAGTTAAAGGATTCTCTCTTTCTTCATTCTGTAAAATTGTTTAAAATCTCAGTCAGACTCTGTAGGAGGAAATTTTATTACCATGGTTTTCGTTGAGGGCCCTAGATGGTGGTTCATTGTTTTTATCAGCCATGCGTGCACTCAGGACGCCCAGGGATGTCTGGAGGAGGTCTTGCCCCTGATCAGTTTTCTTCCTCGTGCACTTTGCTCTCCATTATTTTCCAGTTAAGGCTTTTTAACAAGACAAGTCAGAAAAACTGGCCCTTCTGGAGTAGGTCAGTGGTGTTAATGGAGGCTGGAGTTCTGGATAAGGAAGATAAGCATTGGAGGGGAGGGGCATTACGTGGGGCATCAGAGTTGCAGAGGATCAAGGTGTAGAGTTAGGTTTCCAGCCCAGTAAAAGTAGTAACTGAGCACAGCAGTGGATCAGGTGGTGAGACAGAGACCACCATCAGTTCCGTTAAACAAAAATGGAGTCTGTTGTGGGTGCTCAACAGTGAGCCCAGCTCCGAGATACACAGGTAACTCAGGAATCCCTAGAGGGGTTGGCAGACTAGTGGAATCATATACACCGACCAGGAGCCTGGATGTGGGCTTGGGATCTTCTTATAGAGAGCTGGAGCAGTAGCTACAGTGTAGCTCCAAGAGCTTCTAGGACTCAGCCGTTCCGACCCAGACGAGGGTGTGGAACTTGGCCATTGAAGGGCTGCAGGCACCTCTAAACCGGTCACTGGGGAGAGGAGCAGCAGCTTAATACGCTTGTTTTATTACTGAGGCCCTTTCTTTGTGCTTCTTACCAGGTGCACACGGACACCATGTTTGGATGGGTCAGTTTGAATCCAGGTGTAGGAACGGGAGTCCTCAAGTAGGAAGCGAGAGAGCTGGTATTAGACTCACCCTATCAGAAATTGGGGCGGAGGCTGAACCATCTTTGTTTTATTTTTCCCTCCTGGCGATTCTGATGCTAAAGTTGGGGAACTTCTAGAATAGCTTTCCCTCCAGCTTTTTTTTCCCTCTGTGGGTGGGGTGTGACCTCATACTGCCAGATAAGACAACTTCTCTCCCTCTGTGATTGACACCACTGGATCCCAGCCTTTTGGGAGGGAAGCTCTTTTTTTAGGAAGATAAATGCTAATAATATCTCCATGTAGAGATGGGAATTGAAGGGAACTTGACTGTGAATAAAAAAGCAGTTTCATCAGGCTGTTTTAAGGATAATGCAGAATATCTTAGATTCTCTGTCTAGTTCTTTATCCTTTAGTAAATAATTTCTCAAGTACTTCCATCCAAAATAAATAAATAAGTTTCTTGATTGGTAACATTTAATTACTAATATTGCCCCCTGCATTGCCTGAGCATTTCTTTATTGCATTACACATTAAGTAGTCTCTTGTGTTCTTGCCCAGGAAGGTAATTGCCATTTATAATAATCTTCCCACTAGAAGATACATTCTTAATTTCAAACAGCTGACTTGTAATGGAACTTACGGTATACGGTTTGCTGGCTGAGAGCATCCTGTATGAAACTCAATGAGAAACAAACACATTCTGTGTTAGTAACGTTTGCTAGTTGCTTATGGATACAGGCGCTGCTTCTTATGAGGCCCTAAATCATTCATTTCAATTGTGCATCTCCCTCGACAGCCACACATAAAGTGTTTTTGTAAGTGTACCGTGCCTTTGCCTTTATTTTATAGATAATTTGAATCAGGAAGATTAAGTGGCTTTCTGAAGAATAAACTACCAAAAGTAGGTAAAACCCAGACCCATTCAGTTTGTCTTTTGCTTTATCAACACATTCAGGCTGATTCTCCATCTAAATGGAAACCCATTATCAATACCTAAATACTATTTTAAATAGGTATAGCTATAATGAAATTGTTTCCCAAAGAATCAGTGGTAATTACACCAGTTAAAGCTCAGAAGAGAGACAAGATAATGAATAGAGCCCAGAAATGCTTGCTTAAGCAACAATTCACAAAATGATGCCTAATTTTCTTAAACAGTAAAACCCAGAAATAAAAGGAAAATCGGCTGGAATAAAAAAAGTCCCACAGGATTAAATACTTCACTTTAACATTGTGAGGAGCAGGGTCCTGGAGCCCAGCAGGCACAAATAAAGTTTCAGTTTTGAATGGCTTAAGATTCTTTTATCAAAAGTTGCTGTAAGATAGAGAAGGCAAAGCTGTAAAGTCAGGGAACCTCAGGATTACCTAAGCTAGCTTTTGGACTATCTAAGGGAGACACTTGGCGAGTAAGTACCTGGTTCAGATGTTAGATCCTTACCATTTCTAATTTCTAGTCTGGCTAATAAAGTTTCTGCTGTTACCAAGCATACGGTTGAGAATCCAACAGTTTTAGTTTAGAAACGGCTGGTACAGATTCCTTCTCTAAAGAGTAGCTGAGAGTGTGGCTCAAAGAATAGGTACTTTTCCATTACAAAGAATAAGACAGACATTATGGTTCCAAATCTAAAAACTGATAAAAATTAAGATTCATTGTTTTAGGGTTTTCTTGTATATAGTTTACTAAGTCTTGTGATGGAAAAAATGCTGAAAGCCATGCTATGTTATTTGAAGGTTACAGAAATTGTCAATTATTATCTCCCAATTAAAATGCGGTTTCCCAGGGGTGCCTGGGTGGCTCAGTTGCCTTTTAAGCATCTGACTTTGGCTCAAGTCATGATCTCGCAGTTTGTGAGTTCGAGCCCCGCATCGGGCTCTGTGCTGACAGCTTGGAGCCTGGAGACTGCTTCAGATTCTGTGTCTCCTCTCTATCTGCTCTTCCCCTGCTTGTGCTCTCTCTCTCTCTCTCTCAAAAATAAATAAATGCTTGGGGTGTCTGGGTGGCTCAGTCAGTTAAGCATCCCACTTTGGCTCAGGTCATGATCTCAAGGCTTGTGAGTTCGAGTCCCATACGGGGCTCTGTGCTGGTAGCACAGATCCTGGAGCCTGCTTCAGATTCTGTGTCTCCCTCTTTCTCTGCCCTGTCCCCCTCACACTCTGTCTCTATATTTCTCAAGAATAAATAAACATTAAAAAAAATTAAAAATAAATGTTAAAAATAATTTTTTTAAATGTAATCTGATTAAAATGTAAAATTGTATTCACTGTGGTGTGAGGAAAGAACACAGTGCAGAAGAAAACAATATCTACTAAACATTTTACGTAGATAAAAAGGAAAACGTTTCATGGACTGAGGAGAAAAACATATTTAGAAAGTAGTATTCGACCGTAACTATTAGTTAATAGTGAAGGGAAAAAATAACTAGGCTGTTACCTAGCTATTGCTGAAGTAATTTGGCTTAGAGACTGAATGATAGATCCGTGGAGTAAGAGCTAATTCCGTTTTCTCAATACACTCAAAACTTCTGACTGTTTAAGGAATGACATTAGAAAGCAGTAAGTTTCAGGTATTCTTGAGGAAATAAAAGTTCAAATATTTTGGTTATTTGCCCCTTTATTGTCTGTTAGATGTTCGCTGAGACTGAGCTCTGTCCCTAACTTCTCCAGCGTCGTCAACTGTGTAGGCCATCTAAGGAATTCTATCACAGACAGTAAGGTAGATGGAATCTCCTTTTTACCACTCCAGTTTTATCTTGAGTCATTTTATAGGAGTAAATGCTTGAAATACAGAGGGCACCTATAGACAAGCGTGTAGTCTGTAAGTGCCAGAAATAAGTGAAAGCAAGACTTCGTTTTTCTCAGTGCTACCCTTAACTCACTTGAGGTAGGTAAACTTCTCAGAGATGCTGAAAAGATCTTGTATGTTACCTGAGTGCTGTTCCTGAATATTGAATGTATGAAATCTTCATTAACCAAGAGAACGCATTGAAGATATTTTTTCTTTCCCCTTTCTCCTTAGGGATCTGACAAACAATCGAATAGGATGTCTGAATGCAGACATATTTCGAGGACTCACCAATCTGGTTAGGCTGTAAGTACGCTTTTCTATTAAAATGTAAGAAAGCATGTGAACTATTGCTCAGATATTTATAGATACCCGTGACATGTTTAATAGTAAAGTAGCAACTGTTGGGATTATAGAAGGAGAAGCAGATAGCTGGAAATTCAATCCTGGAGACATATTGTCCTCAGAACTTAATACTCTGTTACTGTGCGCACGCACACATGTACACACAGAGCCACACAATGTGGTATGTGCCTCAGAGGACATGTTCGTGTGGAGAGGGATGGTCGGAAGCTTTGCCAGTCTGGATAAATTTCCTCGAAGAGGTAAAACGTGAGCTGATGGCCCAGAGATTGTAAAGATTTGGTTAGTTAGAAAGGAAAAGAAGCGGAACAAATGATGCATGAAAGTAGAAATAGGAGCAAAGCCGTTGTCAAGGGGAAGGCCACTGGTGTGAAGAATAAAATAGCCATTTGAATTGTGATGCCTCTGACTTTGTGATTTGGGGTGAGTTAACTTTTGTGAGCTTTTCGATTATTTTTCATCTGTTAATATAGGTTAATATACCTCAAGGTTATTACAAAGATGAATTACAATTTGAATTGTCTGTATCTATCTCAAAATTTACACATGATATAAATGCAGAAGAACTTTGTATAAGCCCTCAAATGCCATTTTTTTTTTTAATTTTAATTTTAATTTTTTAAAATGAAGAAGAGGTTCTGTTTGGGAATAACTAGAAGTAAGGCCTATAATAATAGAACTTTAATTTTTTCTTAATGCTTTTTTTATTTTATTTTTTGAGAGTCAGAGATAGACTGCAAGTAGGGGAGGGGCAGAGAGAGAAGGAGACACCAAATCTGAAGCAGGCTTCAGGCTCTGAGCTGTCTGCACAGAGCCCAGTGCAGGGCTTGAACCCATGAATGTGAGATCATGATCTGAGCCCAAGTCACGTGCTTAACCAACTGAGCCACCCAGGCGCCCTTATAATAGAACTTTATATGGGAGCGTATGAGAAGCAGATAGAGGCTTAGATCCGATTTAACAATAGGAATGCACTGAAGGACATTTATCTGGGAAGATGGCATAAAATCCTATTTTAGAGAATAGTAATCTGGGAATAGGGTGCAGGATGAAATTCGGGATTTACAGTAGAAGGTCTAGTTACGAGGGTTGTCTGTGTCTGGTTCTGTCTCTTTGTAGCTTTTCGGAATGTTTCTTCAACTTCATTCATGTTAACTTTGAAAAAGCTGTTAGGGGGCTTCACCAGGGAGATGAGTTCACCGTAGCAGGAAGGGAGGGGACTTAGGATCACCTGTTAGAAGACCACAGAGGATTCCTGTTTCTTAGCAAACTCATAATACTTTTCAGTGAGCCCTTTAATTTAGGGGGAGAGGTATATGGCCAATATTCCTGTGTTGAAATAGAAGACTGATTTGGTGTACAGCTTTACTCACAACTGGAAATCAATGAAACCAATTGCATTTTTTTCTTTTTTTGAGGCTGTATCACAGCACTTTTATTTCAGTGCTTTTATTATCTCTTCTTGAGGGTTTTGTATTTTTGGTTTTTGAGGACTGTGCAGGAATTGGCAAAATGAGGCATTTATGGAGAAAAATCTGTTATATTTTTGGATAGCTATGACTCAAGTAACAAAAAAGAGTCTGGAGTCTACTGTTTTCATTGACTTGGGTTCCAGATGGATTTATAGCTTCGGCAAAAGAACTAGAAGGGGCAGTCTTTATGTTAGGGCCTTTCCTTACTATTTCCTTACTGTTTGTTTGTTTGTTTGTTTGTTTCTTTCTTTCTTTCTTTCTTTCTTTCCCTCCCTCTTCTTTCTTTTTCTTTCTTTCTTTCTTTCTTTCTTTCTTCCTGTCTTTCTTTCTCTCTTTTTCTCTCTTTTTCTCTCTCTCTGTCTCTCTCTTCTTTCTTTCTTTCTTTCTTTCTTTCTCTCTTTCCTTTTCTTTCTTTCTCTTTCTTTCTTTCTTTCTTTCTTTTCTTTCTCTTTCCCTGTATTTCCTTCTCTTTCTTTCTTTCTTTCTTTCTTTTTCTTTCTTTCTTTCCCTGTACTTCCTTCACTCTCTCTTTCTCTCTTTCTTTCTTTCTTTCCTTGTATTTCTTTCTTTCTTTCTTTCTTTCTTTCTTTCTTTCTTTCTTTCTTTCCTTTTCTTTCTTTCTTTCTTTCCTTCCTTCCTTCCTTCCTTCCTTTTTTTCCTTTTCTCTCCTTCTTCCTTTTTTTCCTTTCCTTTCCTTTCCTTTCCTTTCCTTTCCTGTCCTGTCCTGTCCTGTCCTGTCCTCTGCCTCAAAAGCTGAAGTTTTAAAGCTCGGGTACATCTCTTAGATTTTTAATTAATTCTTTGATACTTGTTGTGAGAATTTACAGGACATTTATTCAGGTGAATTATTCAAACAGAAGAATAGTGCTACCAGGTCTCCTACTTTGAGATTTGATTGAGATAATTTTGTAGCCCATGTAGTAATAGGTCTTTGTGGCTTTTTTAAATGCAACAGTTGATGGCACATACAGAAGTAAACCTGACTTAACATCCTTTAAATACTGTTCTAAGAAAAATTGGCAATTGAGGTAGCTTCTTAATGTTCAGAAATGCATTGTAATGGAGATGCCTATAATAATTTGGGTTGACCTAGGTCTAGAGCTGTGGATCAAGAAACTTTGGACAAGTATTCTATATGGGCAACAGCAATTTCCCTGTTTCTAGGCTGAGCCACCCTGTGTGCTGGTTGTGAAGGCTAAAAACAATTTGTGTTTCCCCCTGGGAAGAAAAACATACTTAAAAAAAATTTTTTTTTCTAATGTTTATTTTTGAGAGAGAGAGAATGCACTAACAGGGGAGGGACAGAGAGAGGGAGATACAAAATCTGAAGCATGCTCCAGACTCTAGGCTCTGAGCTGTCAGCACAGAGCCTGACACAGAGCCTGATGCTGGACTTGAACCCATGAGCTATGAGATCATGACCTGAGCCAAAGTCGGACACTTAAACGACTGAGCCACCCAGGCACCTGAAAAACATATTTAAAAAAAAAATGTTTATTTATTTTGAGAGAGAGAGAGAGAGCACGCCAGCCTGGGGAGAGGCAGAGAGAGAGAGGAGAGAAAGACAACCCTAAGCAGGCTCTGCGTTGTCAAGAGATCCTGACCTGAGAGTTGGACGCTTAACTGGCTGAGCCACCCAGGCACCCCAAAATAGTATTTTCTTAGTGTAACAAGTGGAAAAAAAATTTGATTGGCAATGGGGCACATAGTGCATTTCTTACATAAGATCTGTCTCCCCCCCAAAAGACCAGGTATACAGAAGAAGGGAATCCACAGTGGATCACTCTTGTAGATATTTCCTCTGCTGCTGCTTCAGGGGACTCTCTGGGTTGCCCTGGAACTTGGCATCTGGGACTGGCTGGGCTTCTTAGCCAAGGAGGCTGGAATGGAGGCCTCTTGCCAGGGAGGCCGGATGAGACCTTGGCACACAGACTGTAGCCTTCTTGCCCTGGCTTCTCATTGTTTTGAAACAAGCTGTGGCTTTAGAGGCTTAGGTTAAGAATTCAAAAATAACTTTAAATAGTCTGAGGCTTCAGTGGACATGGATGTGGAGGGTAAAATTGATTAATTCTGTCTGTGGATCTCAGCCTTTGTTGATGGAGAATTTCTGGGGAGAACCGTCTCAGAGAAGTGAGGGCTTAACTTCCCAGAGGTTCCCACTCTATCCCGCTCAACAGTGGAAATAACCGGCAAACCGAAGATGAGGAGCTGAAAATGGATGCTATATTTAAATTATTTTTTAATGCTTATTTATTTTTGAAGGCCAGAGATACAGCGTGAGCTGGGGAAGGGGCAGAGAGAGAGGGAGACACAGAATCCGAAGCAGGCTCCAGGCTCTGAGCTGTCAGCACAGAGCCCAACCTGGGGCTTGAACTCACGAGCTGTGAGATCATGACCTGAGCCGAAGTCTGACAGTCAACCAACTGAGCCACCCAGATGCACCCTGGACACCATATTTAAAAGCCAAACCAGAGATTTTTTTTTTTTTTTCTCTGAATTGCATTGTATATTTTCATTATAAGTCTCTCTCCTTCATTTAGGAGGTTAATTTCCAGAGAAATTGTTAGGAGATCAGCAAATCAAAAGCTTTCTCCTTTTTTCTTTCTTATGAATTTTGATCAATTTAAATCTGATATTTTTTTTCCTAAGAATTACACATTTAATATTTTTCTATCAGAAATAATTGGTAAGTGGTGTTTATGAAAACTTCCTTTATACAACTGAACAGTTAGTGATGTCATTAAGTAATAAAACCATTTAGAGACCTGAAGGAAAAGTTAAGCCTCCTTCCATCACCTCAGACATACCACTGTGAGGTCGCCTGTACTCACTACGTGGCTGTCTTATTTTCATATTTTCTGTTGCTCCCACAAATGTACGGGCATGCATATAGGGCTTTAAATGTGTGCTGTACTCAGCAGTTTACTTAAAAAAAGTACCCATATATCATTAATCTCTTTTCAAGGGGGTACATGTTGTCGTAGTCCTTGTTTGTTAATAGTTACAGAATATCCCTAGTGTAGAACTGATTATAATTTAGTCAATTGTTCTTCTGTTGAAGGAGATTCTATTTGATTGCATTTTCCCTTGCTTTAATCCATTGGCCCTGGTAAATATCCCTGTATATACACAGGTGATGTATATATTTAACTTATAGGAATTCAGATGTATCTGTTTAGCAAAAAGTAAGTAAATAAAAATTAAGACATTAAGAAACAACAATGCAAGGGTGGGAGTGGGGGATGGATGGATAAGTCACCTGCTGTTCCATTCAGTGAGCTGATAAACTGGGGAGCAATGACTTTGCTGTGCTGTTGTCATTCTCATTTCCCTTTTGCTTTTTCTGTGTAAGCCTCTCAGAGCTGGAGTGTGATTGTAGTGTTTTAAAACACGTGTAAGTTTTTATGGTCCCCAAACCGAAGCCAGTCACTCTGTTTGGTGTTCAGCCAGTCTGTTTGAACGCTGGAGGAAAAATTGGTTTGTGTTGGGATTTACTGGAAGGATGGCATGTCTCACCCCAGTGTGATTCCTTCCTCTGTGATTTCCAAGAGGAAATCACTAATAATAACTAATAATTAGAATAAAATTACCTAATAATTGGAATCTAATGATCCCTGTAAGGTGCTTTTATTTTGTTTATACTTAAATCCTATATTTACAGGATAGAGCTTTATTTCCAACTTACTATTAAGGAATTTTTCAAGCTTGTAAAAAAAAATTAGAGACAATTATATAAGGAATTTCCACGTACCCTTCCTCCTGTTTTAACACTTAGCAACCTCATAACCAGTCTTGTTTTAGTTATGCCTCCCATCTCTTTTGCCTTCCTGCCTACATTGGTTTAAACAGATCCAAGTAATCATGTAATTCCACATAGGGTAGCTTCATACAGGTACTGTTGTTCATTTTAATTGCATGTAGGTTACTTTTTTTTTTAAGTTAATTTCAAGAGGAGAGAGAGAGAGAGAGCACAGATATGCGGGTGGGGGAGGGAGGGGGGAGAGAATCCTAAGCAGGCTCCACACCCAGTGCAGACCCCTGTGTGGGGCTCGATCCCAGGACTGTGACATCATGACTTGAGCCAAAATCAAGAATGGGACGCTAAACCCACTGAGCCACTCAGGTGCCCCTAGGTTACTTTTTAAAAATATAATAATGATTTACACTTCCATCTGTAATACCCTTTTCAAAATCCACATTCAGTATCCCTTCTGATAGGCCAAAAAAGAGAAGGGCATCTCTTTCATCATTCTTTTAATGGCAAATCTCCTTTTTTGTTTGTTTGCTTGCTTGCTTACATTCCTAGCTAGGCAGCTCTCCTATGAGAATCTGAACGCTTTTATCCAGGCCTTTTCTATCAAAAATTCGTATATTATATTTAAAAGCCAATCCAGGGAGGTTTTTGTTTTTTTGTTTTTTTGTTTTTTTTTTTTTTTTACTGAATTTCATTGTATATTAATTTGTGAAGGATTGGCATTTGTGTCATATTAAGTCTTCTCATCCAGGAATACACGACTGCAGATGTCACAGGAATGGCTGACCTTTCCCGGATCAGTTCTGTTCCCTCTCCCCACCAGGGAATCCATCTACCTGACTGTCCACACAGGAGGGATTCAGTCCAGACCCCAGTGAGAGGCAGGCTTTTTCCCAAGTCTCAGGGCATCTCCTTTGAGAATTCTAGGTCTAAATTGTATCTATTCTTGATAGTACTATAGACAGAGAACAGATCTTCAGATCTTGTGGGGGTTGACCTTCCTGCCATTTTTCCGGAGCCCTCAGTCCTGATGTAGTATTCAGAGCCTCCTGAAGTGGAGTCCACATCCCGAATAGTCAGCCACCACCACGGAGCACCTACTGTGTACCACAGCTTGTTACTAGCTGCCAGGGGTACCCTGATAAATAAGACGCACAAGTCCTGCTGCTCCCAGAGCTTATGGTCAAGCGCGGAATCCTTCTGGGTTTACCAAACCACTCAGATTGTAGCATGGGACATTCTGGGTTTAAGTCATACAAAACTCAGCAAGGGTTAGGTATTTATTAAAGTCATCTGATACAAGGGGAGGAAACAAAATAGGTTAAGTAATTTGCCCAAGGCCCACACTGAATTATGTCCATCTTAAACCCTGGACTCTTTCCACTCTGTTCACATTTTTTATCCGCTTCCTGTGGGTTGCTGCTGATAATTATTCAGATCATCCTTGTCCTTGTCCTTTTCTGGTTTTTAAATTTCTGCTTTCTTACATGATGCGGAGTTAACACACGAAGACTGATTTACTTAAAATGAGAGCATGACTAAGGCTCTACCTTATTGGTAAGGTAGCTTTTAGATTCGCCTGGTATTTGGTAGAAAATCCTATGTGATAGTAATAACTTTAATTTTATTACTTGAGATAGGCTGAGAACAAAGTTATTCATCCTTGGATAAAGTATTTACTACTTGCTCCTTTTTATAAGATTTAAAACAACTTTCATAAATTCTTTATAACATTATTCAGTGATTATAGGACACTTTAGAAAATTGTATAAAATGATACATAATTGTATTTTTTATATGAAATTGTTTCCTTTTTTTTTTTTCTTTTTTCTTTCCCAGAAACCTTTCAGGGAATTTGTTTTCTTCATTATCTCAAGGAACTTTTGATTATCTTGGTTCATTACGGTCATTGTAAGTAAGAAAAAATTTTTTTCCTGTTTTGAAAAATAAATCTTGATTTTTTAAGAATTAAAAACAGTTATTATATGGTTTAAGAGACTTCATGGGGAAAATGTGAAATTTTGCAGAAGTTAGATTCTCAGTTGAGAGCATGAATTCTCATTGAAAAGCATACTATAAACCAGAGTAATGTGTTTCAGACTGGGACAGCCATTTTCTCCTTAGAATACTGTCTCTCTCTATATTTAGAGTAAATAAATGGGCAATTCATTCTCTTTCACTTTATTTTCAAATTAGAAAAGATTGTTTGACTAGTTGAATCCTCAAAGTATAAAATATCCTTCCCTATGAAAGTCTATTGTGAAGAATATTTTATACTTTAGGGTTTTACTTTTATTTTGTAACCCTTTCCCCAAACTGAATTCACAACTAATTACTGAAATTTCTAGGATTGTTTATGTAGAATGCCTGCTTTACGAAACCAACATAAGATCATACTGACATAGCTCTCTGTAGCTTTAGAATTAGCTGATCTTTTTTTTCCTCCCAAAACAGTTTTATTAACTGAGATTGTATGGGAGTTCCTTTTGACAGTAATTGTATTTCCACATTAAACCATAATATATTTCAAACTGTAAGTTATACTAATTTCTATTGGAGATACAGTTAAATATAATGTTTTTCAAATCTTTATTGCGTATAATTTATGGGGTTGATTATTTTTCCAGGGAAAAATGTCTTCTCTTGCAGATGCTATCTAGTGTATGCTGTCTTCTTCCCTACTGTGCCTTGTCTTCTCCATTTTTTTTTTTTTTTTAACCTTTCCTTCCCTGTCTCTTCTCTGCTCTTCTCCTTTAATTTTCTAGGTGTACTGTTTAGCAGTTTTCACTGAGATGTAGCTAATATTTAGGCATTCGTCTGGCTCCTCACCATTATAGATATGGACACATGTATCCACTTGAAGAGCCACGGTGGATCAAAGTCTGTCTCGTCTTTCTTTTTGTTGCCATTACCATTGTTTAGTGAATGAAAACATCTCTATTTGGCATATGTAGTAGGCTCAAGTCAACCATTTCTGTAAGTTTAGAAAATAAGGACTACAGAGAGTAATCTGGCTTTTGAGACCTTGGGCAGTAGGAATGCAGGAGGTATTTTTATCCAAAAATTGGGAAAAATGGCTAGTGTTTTTACCTCCGTGTGCTGGAAACCAACCAGAAAGTGGTGCTTGGGGTTAGAAGTCAGTCCAGTCATCCTTCCGTAGTGTTTTCTAAAATTTACTTTCTCTTTTGTGTATCACTCATCCCACCTCCTTTTTTTTTTTGCCAGAATTAATGAGATGAAGCCTGTGCTGATGCACGGTCCGTGCTAGGAACACACATGTTATATTTGTTCTTTGCACTTTGATTTATTTGGGCAGGATGTGTTAGGTTCTGTGTTAGTTGTATCTATGTTTTGTCCCCCTATTACGTAATGTGTTCGTGTCCCCATGCTTTTTGAGGAATGGGTAGAAGTTTGATAGGCCCAGAAGCTGGAGGTTTGCTATTCTAGACCCTGAGATTCAGGAGCCTGTTACATAGAAGAGGGATGATGTATAGATTTTGTTTGCATACCAGCTTTGATGTGAAGCGGTCAGTCTCAGGATTAGCAGGGGGGGAGGGCTGGGGTCAGCCATTCCTCCTGTCCTCTCATTAGCAAGGAGAACACAACCGGTGGGTGGTTTGTGCCCCAGGCATCCCAGGGTGAGCACTGGTGTGCTTGTCAAAGCAGAAGCCAGCATATAAAGCAAACATGCCATTCTCTCACATTCACTGTAATCACTAATTTGAATTTTGTATGTTACAGAGAGTTTCAGACTGAGTATCTTTTGTGTGATTGTAACATACTGTGGATGCATCGCTGGGTAAAGGAGAGAAACATCACTGTCCGGGACACGCGGTGTGTTTATCCTAAGTCTCTTCAGGCCCAGCCAGTCACGGGTGTGAAGCAGGAGTTGTTGACGTGTGGTAAGAGAGAAAGAGAAAGAGAGAAAGTGTTTGCCATATTTTACTTGCTACTGTCTTTTTCTTGACAAACTGTGAAGTTCTCTTCACACTGTGATGGAACTGATTACAACCGTTACCCTTCTTGGATCTGATAATACATATTTAGTGTATGTGAATAGTTAAGTCAACTGGATAAAACAGTTTTGGATGGGTGTTTAAAGTTCTTAGGTTTTGAACGGCTTTCTGTACGAAAAGCAAGTTCAGACAATCTTCAGATTTTCTATCAGTTGGCAAATCAGGAATTTGATAGTAAAAAAAAAAATCTGAGGTTGCAATCATACTACTTGTTGGTAGGAGTGTGAATTAATAGAGCCTTTTTGACATATACTTTGGCAGTATGTATTGGTGTTCTCAAAAATTTGATACAGTTTAATCCAGTGATTCTATAGGAGGGTGTAATTCTTAGGAAATGATCAGCTATGTTAGTCAGTATTTAAGTATAAGCATATCTTCAATCCTCAAAAATAGGGGATTGACTGAATTACTTGTGACACATATTATAATAATGCAGCTATTAAAATTCATAATTTTGAAGAGTATTTGAAGATTTGAGGGAAATACAACATATTTATTAAAAGAAAAAGAAAAAAAAATACACATAAACCGAAAATATTCCTTACAATGATAAGAGGAGATTCCAGACTTTGTGTCTGGAAATAAGCAGTTCTATACTTGTTTACATTTTTTCTTTATTATCATTACTGTTGTAGTTTCACAAGTAAAATATGCTCATTAGATGAAAATTAAGATTTGTGAAAAGAAACAACATATACATGTATCAAATCATCATGATGTACACTTTAAATATCTTACAATTTTAAACATGGGTGGGAAGAATAAAATAAACAGAAAAATATATTATAGTTCTGTCAGTTATACCTCAATAAAGCTGGAAGAGGAAAGACACTAAAAGAAGCAAACCTATGGGGTGCCTGGGTGGCTCAGTTGGTTAAGCATCCAACTTCGGCTCAGGTCGTGATCTCATGGTTCGTGAGTTCAAGCCCCACAACGAGCTGTGTGCTAATAGTGTGGAGACTGGAGCTTCCTTTGGATTCTGTGTCTCCCTCTCTCTCTGCCCTTCCCCTGCTTGTGCTCTGTCTCTCAAAAAGAAATAAACACTAAAAAAATTAAAAACAAACAAACCCAAAAAAGTCCATGCTTGCATTCCCAAAGGTAGCTGTTGTCAACGATAACTCAGTATATTTTCTTCATCCTTTTCCTGTGTTTTGACCAAAACCTCATCATACTCTAATAATATTTTGTAACTTTTTAAAACTGGAGATGATGTAAACCCATTTCCTCATCATATAAAAGAGATGCATACCAGTACATGATACAGATGTAGCTGTAACTTGACCACTTCCTTATTACTGCGTATTTAGTTTGTTAATAATTTCCAAGGATTCATTTCTTTGTATGCCTGTTTGCATATATGCTGTTACTCTTTAGGATAGACCACAGCTTGGACACCTGGTGGCTCAGTTGGTTAAGCATCTGACTTTAGCTCGGGTCATGATCTCGTGGTTTGTGGTTTGAGCCCCACATTGGGCTCCATGCTGTGCGGAGCCTGCTTGGGATTCTCTCTCTCCATCTCTCTCTGCCCTCCCCTCGTTGTGTTCTCTCCTCTCTCTCTTTCTTTCTCTCAAAATAAATAAATAAACTTAAAAAAATAAAAAAAATAAAAAAAATAAAAAAGAGGATAGAGTACATACAGGTAAAAGTAGTAGACAGTGGACTAAGTATTCTAAAGGCCTTTAATGAGCCCATGGTACTTGTGTATAGTTTTGCACATATATTTAGAATTCCTCCCTGTTATTTTTCTGACTGGAAGGAAATATATCAGCTTTTATTTTTTTAATTAATCTTTTTTTTTTTTTTTTAAAGTTTATTTATTTTGAGAGAGAGAGAGTGCACATGAGCAGCAAAGGGGCAGGGAGAGAGAGAGTCCCAAGCAGGCTCCATGCTGATAATGTAGAG
This sequence comes from Panthera uncia, assembly GCF_023721935.1. Lineage (NCBI taxonomy): Eukaryota > Metazoa > Chordata > Mammalia > Carnivora > Felidae > Panthera > Panthera uncia. Next base: position 17,315,387 of record NC_064811.1, on the reverse strand, counting down.
CCCGACATGGGGCTTGAACTCACAAACCATGAGGTCATGACCTGAACTAGAACCAAGAGTTGGACGTGAACCACCTGAGCCACCCAGGCACCCCATATCAGCTTGTTAAAATGATGATGATATGTGGGATCTTAAAAGATTTTTCCTTCCCTTTTCTTTAAATGTTCTAAGTTTTCTCAGTGAGTATTCATCACTTATGTAAGCAGAAAGCAGTGGTTTAATCAAAGGAAATGCTGTCTTCTAAATGTATTCTAAAATTGTATGTCTATCAGTATTTACTTATCACCAGCTCCATTCTCCAGATTTAAGTATTATTTTACAATTTGTTTTCTTAGTAATTGCTTAGATACCATAAAACAGGAACAACTTTAAATGTCAGAACTGATTATGAAATGGTTTCATTTTAATTTTACTAATTTTGTTTTCGTTTAGGAGCCACTTATCTCCGTAGGAGCCTTGTTGGTGCTAGCATGAAAATGCTGGTCACTGGGGAAAATTTGTTTTTTCATTTAAAACATTTTAATTAGAATTTCTATCGCTTTGGGGGTACCTGGGTGGTTTAGTTGGTGAAGCATCCAACTTCAAATCAGGTTGGGATCTCACAGCTCGTGAATTGGAGCTGGAGCCCTGTGTTAGGCTCTGTGCTGACAAGCTCAGAGCCTAGAGCTTGCTTTGGATTCTGTGTCTCCCTCTCTCTTTACCCCTCTCCCGCTATGCGCACACTTGCGCGCGCTCTCTCTCTCTCTCTTTCTTTAACATAAATAAACGTTAAAAATAAATTTAAAAAAAATTTTGTTTTCATAATAGAGTTTTTTCTTTCTGTGTATATTTATTTTTGAGAAAGAGAGAGAGACACACACAGAATCTGAAGCAGGCTCCAGGCTCTGAGCTGTCAGCACATTGCCCGATACGGGGCTCAAACTCATGAACCGTGAGATCATGAATGACCGGAGCCAAAGTTGGAAGGTTAACTGGCTGTGCCACCCCCGCGCTGCCCCCCCCCCCCCCCCAAAAAAAAGAGTTTCAATAGCTTTTAACTCGAGAGTGAATATAATATGGTATCTGTTTCCTGAGTCTTTGTTTTATGGTCTGTAGATCCACCCCTTGAATTACCATCTTTCTACATGACTCCTTCTCATCGTCAAGTTGTGTTTGAAGGAGACAGCCTTCCCTTCCAGTGTATGGCTTCATATATTGATCAGGACATGCAAGTGTTGTGGTATCAGGATGGACGCATAGTTGAAACTGATGAATCTCAAGGTATCTTTGTGGAAAAGAACATGATTCACAACTGCTCGTTGATTGCCAGGTAAACTTTTTTAGATGAGGAATCGTCTCTGTGGATTTTCTGTATTTCAGAATTGAAGTGTTAGAATTTGAACTAATATTTTATCTTCTTGCACTTAAAAATACAAACATTTGGTTTTCCTTTTCCTGATTGTTACTCATTTCCGGAAATTAAATAGCTACCGTTGTCATCCAGTTGTGGAGCAGAAAAGTATAGGAAGAAAGGGAAACACTGTTAAAAAGTTGGAGACTGTTTTTGTTAAAAGTTTTAGGAGGAAAAATGTAAACTTTTTGTGCCAGACTTAATTTCTAACCATTTACTGCTGCTAAACTCAGATTTTCACATTTAGCAATCACCTAATTTTCACTGTAGGTTAATGCTACAGTTTAAGATACTGTATTTCCTTTCTCTACTCCATCAGTATAAAAGATTTTAACACCTGTCCTGTTAACCCAATGACTGGTATGATCACCAAAATCATTGATTTGAATGAGTGTTATAAAGTATAAAAAAACAGAGTGAAAATATATGATATTATCACTATATATTTTATTTTGGTAAAATCTTAACCTGTAGGCATTGAATTTTCTTTTTTCTTCTCTCTTGTGTCTCTCTTTTTTTCCTTCCTACCAATTTCGTTCCTTTTTTTTTTTTTTTTTTTTTTTTTTTGAGAGAGAGTGTGTGTGCACAGGTGTGAGTGGGGGAGAGGCAGGGTGAGAGGGAGAGAGAATTTTAGCAGGTTCCACACCCAATGCAGAGTGCATCGTGGGGCTCAGTCTCACAACTGTGAGAGATCATGACCTGAGCTGAAATCAAGAGTCAGATGCTTAAGCGACTGAGCCACCCTTCTTACTATTTATTCTTCCTACTTCTATCTATTTAAGAATAGGTCTGTAGTTTCCAAACTCTTTTAGAGCAACTTAGGGTAATATCATTGCAGATTCAAAGAGGTGCCAAAAAAAAAAATTATCAAGAAAATAAAGGCATTCTGACTTGAGAATCCTGTCTGAGAATTTCGGGGATAGAATATTCTATTTTACAATTTTTGTTTCCCTCCTGAGATTTCCTGTCTGTTTATTAGAAGCATATTTTTCTTTGTGTCTTCTAACATATTTATAATAGATGCTTTTAAATTCTTGCCTGCTATTTCCAGTATCTAGGTTATCTTGGAATCATCACCACTGTCTTCTTTGCTTTTGAATATGTTTTATATTTTATTATTTAAAAAATGTTGAGGTGCCTGGGTGGCTCAGTTGGTTAAGCATCTGACTTTGGCTTGGGTCATGATCTCATGGTTTGTGGGTTCAAGCCCTTGTTGGGTTGGCATGGGGAACCTGCTTGGGATTCTCTCTCTCCCTCTTGCTCTCTGCCCCTCCCCCACTTGCACCATCTCTCTCAAGATAAATAAATAAGAAAAAAATATTGTTCATGTGTCTAGTAATGTTGGATTCTATCCTGGACAGTGTGAATGATTCACTATAGAGAAGCTGGCAAAGTACAGCCTATGGTCCACACCTGGCCTGATGGGCCTGTGGGCTAAGAATATTTTTAACGTTTGTGAATAGTTACATAAGGACCAATATAATATTTTCAATGTTGCTTCTTGGCCAGCAAAACCTGAAATAATTACTGTCTGGCCTTTGAAGAAAAAGTTTACAAACCCCTGACTCTGGGTTCTCTTCCATTTGCTTGAAGTCAGCTGGTTTTTGTTCCCTCGGGCATTTAGTTTGGCTAAACTCAAACTCGTACTTCTGTCTTTTCTGTGCTGGGCAGCATCTGAAGTCTGGTTGGTGCCCACTCTGTCAGGGGCCAGTTAGAGATCCGGGTAGATGTTCTATGCAGAAGTTTGGGCTTCCAGCCAGGTTCCTGTCTACCTCTGTCCTCTGATTTTTCAACAAGTAAGACTGTGAATTTCTATGTGAGTGGGGCCTGTCCTTGGGCAAAAGCCATTGAAAACACTTTCCTGGTCTTACTCCCCAGTGCTGATCCCTTCTTCCAGGTGTCAGCTTCTCTCCGGTTTCTGCTTGCCTTGGATCACTGACCGTGTGTTGAGATAGGCGTCATGTTGTAGTTTGTCCAGAGTGTATAATTGTTAACTGCAAGGAGGGTAGTTTCATAGGAGCTGCCCTGCTCTTCCCAGAATCAGAGGTTTTTTGTTTTTTGTTTTTTGTTTTTTTTTTTAGGGAGTGAGACTGTTAGAAACAGTTTGTTAGGTCCCAGTGAGAAGACTCTAATTGTTACCTCACTAGTGTTGTGATAATTTCACTAGCATTGTACATATGTTAAAACTCATGGAGTTATGTGCTTTAAGCAGTTTATTATATGAATAGACAATAATTGAGATATGATATAGCAACAATAATATATTAAAATATATAGAACCTTTTTTTAAATAAAAAGGCTCTCAATCATTTAGTACTCTTTACATTTTGCAATTATAAAGTAACTAGATTAACTTTATACATTTATTTCTGCAGGTCATACTTTAAATTCTTTGTAAGCAGGACCAAAAATTAATTCTAAGGTCAGCATCCTTGCCTAATAGTTTTTTTGGGGAGGGACACTTGACTAATGTGAAAATCTTTCATATGAAGTCCTTTACCCAAAATTTGCCTCCGAATAGTAAAGAAGTTGCAGGAAAAGGAAATAATGGTTATCAATTTGGTTAACCTGAGATACTTGTTTGTTCTTCAGTGGTTTTTCTCATGTTATCCATTCTCCCTTGGTAAGAATCAGAGTTTGCACTTTTCCTCAAAGATAAAATTGAAGCTGCTTCTTCCTCCTTAAATCTCCAAATATGCTGCCTTGAGGATTCCCGAAAAGTTTATTCTGATAATTGGTTTAAAGCATTGAAGGTGTTGCTAAAGGTTATCTTTAAAAGCATGTTGGCAGAATGTGTTAGGACCTTCGCTCCCAGCGGGTGTGCTGAAGTGCCCTGGGACATCACAGTGAGTTTACAGAGGTGCTGTGGGGTGTTTTAAGTTTTTTTCTTTTTTTAAACTTTATTTATCTGTGTTTGAGAGAGAGTCGGGGAGGGGCAGAGAGAGAGGGAGACAGAGAATCCCAAGCAGGCTCCACGCTGTCAGCACAGAGCTCAACATGGGGCTCAGACTCACGAACCGTGAGATCATGTCCTGAGTGAAACCCAGAGTCAGGTTCTTAACCGACGGAGCCACCCAGGCGCCCCTGTTTTAAGGTTTTGAAGAAGCGTGGGGATACTTGATATTTGTTGGACCAACTTGAGGCAGTTACAGTATCATTCGATCATGCTGGATTCCTTTCTCTGGCGCCATACTTTAAGGGTACCGAGTTTTGGGTGATTAATATGGTGCAAAGCAGGTACTGTGTGAAAGTCATTGTAGAACGTGAAATAAAGGTATCGTTTGATCTGTATCTGACATTTGGTTAATTTTGGAGTGCTCAAAAGACAGATGCAACCCATCAGGAAGTAATTGTGGTCATTGAAGAATGAAATATTTACCTCGGATTGTTGTGCATTATTTTTTCAAATGGCTCTTAAGATATTAGGACATCGATCCACAATTCTGGGATTTAATTTAGTAATTGGACCATTGTAGGTATTTCTTTTGGGCTTGGGGCTCTGCGTAACATTTTCTTGTCAGTGAAGGTGCTGTGAACCAAGAAAGTTTGGGGACCTCTGGATTAGAGAGTGATTGGTTATTTTAGAATTTGGTTATTTAAATTTAAGGTAAGGTACTTTTCGTGGACTTTATTTGGAGTATATTTAGTACTTTTAGTACTTTATTTGAAATATATTTATTACAGTGTGTTGGTTTGTTCACTGAATTAACAAAGATGATAAACATTTTCTTTGATTCAGAGTAACAGTGCCTCAAAGTCTTTTATTAGAACATATGATGTTGTATAGCCATTAATGATTTAGGAGACTGGAAAAACGTGTATTAACTTCAAGACATAATTTTGTCAGTTAATTAAAATGATACATCCTTTATGTCTAATTATCTCTTAATTTTCTATTTACATAAAAGCATAGCATAGTGGGTCATATGGTGGGGAGAAAGGCTAATTGAAGGTTCTGACATTTGCTCTTTAATTAATAGGTTTTATAGTAGAGAATTATGATTTCATCTTGAAAATTGAATTTACTGACAGCTATTTAGAAATATAGCTGTTTTATAAATTGAAGTATACCTTTACATGGAAAACTCCTTTTGTGAAACCATTAGTTGGTAATTTATTAAATCTTTGTAGAGACTTAATGAATTCTTCCCACAAAGTATTTTACCTTAAATATTTTCTTAATTGTTCACTTCATAATATTAATCTCCTTCCTTCATGCTTGACTATTTTCCTTCAAATCAGTGGAAAGGTACATGTAACCTGGAAACGTCTCCATTAGTTTTGCCGAAGAATGTGCCGCCATGTTTCTGCCTTTGCACTTAGGCTGTTGCCCTGCCTGGCTGCATCCTGGTTTCCTCTTTCTGGTGGAAGAAGTGTCAGGCATGATGTCCCATCTCACTGTCACTTTGTTCGTAGCTTTTTTTTTTTAATGTTTGTTTGAGAGAAAGAGAACGAGGAGGGGCAGAGAGAGAGAGAGAGAGAGAGAGAGAGAGAATCCTAAACAGGCTCCGTGCTGTCAGCACTCTCTCTCACTACTGTGAGATCATGACCTGAGCTGAGGTCGAGTTGGTTGCTTACCTGACTGAGCCACCCAGGCACCCTGTTCATACTTCTGGTACAGCTCTAACCCTAGTGTTTTCAGGAGCTTTTTATCTGTTCATCTTGACTTGTTGTTGAAGTACTTAAATGGAGGGATCATTTATATATATATTTTATATATGTACATATATATGTACATATATACATATATATGTATGTCTATATATATATAAATATTTAACATTTATCCTAGCATGGTGAGAGGGGCATGTGAGGGAGAGAGAGGGAGGGAGGGAGACAGAGGATCTGAAGCAGGCTGTGTGCAGACAGCAGAGAGCCCGACGGCGGGGCTTGAACTCACAAACCACGAGATCGTGACCTGAGCCAAAGTCGGGTGCTTAACCAGTTGAGCTACCCAGGTGCCCCTGGAGGGATCATTTTAAATTTGTTTTTAATCTGGCAAGTGCTTTGCCCACAGTGTGTATTCAGACATATTTGCTAAGTGAATGATAGAAGCCTGATTGTCTCCCTTTTTTGGTCTAACCATATTTTCTCTCTTTTTAAAATCTTTCTTCATGCAGTGCCCTCACCATTTCTAACATTCAGGCTGGATCGACTGGAAATTGGGGCTGTCATGTCCAGACCAAACGCGGGAACAATACGAGAACCGTCGATATTGTGGTATTAGAAAGCTCTGCACAGTACTGTCCTCCCGAGAGGGTGGTAAACAATAAAGGTGATTTCAGGTCAGTGACATGGAAAGTGCTGGAAAAGTGATTTGCCCACATCTGTTTTTATTCCTAAAGGTGCATCATGGTCTCCTGTTCTGAAGAAGAAAATTTGAGAAATACATGCATGTTCATATACATAATCCTTACGTATCTTAGGACTACCCTTTAGAACAGTGATTCCAGACTCATTTATGAAGATTAAGAAAAAATGTGCCTGCATTTTATCTCAGATATGTGGATTTAACAGCCTCTGCAGGCAGAGTGTTTCATGTTTAATAGTTTGTTGTAAAAGTTAAGGACCACTACTTTAGGGAAACGTTTTGGAAATTCTACTATAACTGTGAAATCCAGACAGGCTAATGGTATGTCCTGTTTTTTTTTCAGGGGCTCTTTTATGGATGAACTTTGCTTCATATTGCTAAGTTACTTTTACCTATTGGCAGTTTAGTAGACATGAGAATTAGGAGAAACCCATGTCCCTTTTTCCTCCCCAATTTGGTTTTTCTGACAATTAAGCCAGAAGGACACTGGGGAATGAAAGCTTTTCAGATGGCCTGAAACTTTGGGAGCCACTGGTGGTGGACTCTGTGTTGAGATAAGCAGAAGGAGTTAAATATTACAGTTTTTTTTTAAATACAAAATTTAGAATTTGTGGGAGGTAACAACTTTTACCTTAGACTCTCCTTAACTTTTCAAGGTTTTTAAAAAGCATCTTTATATTATTTATTTAATGTTCTTTATGTTCAGGAATTTAATAATGACTTTATAGTTGATGTAAATGTAGGGAAATACGTCTGCTCTTGAAAGCAGCGTAAATAGTGTGTTGAAAACCCAGTTTGCACAGTCTTTGATTGGTGCTCCTTTTGCCCAACTTTTAAGGGTAAGAAAACCCTTGGATATTAGTCTTTTAAACCCAAGGTGAAGAAGCAATGCAACATCTTTAGCTCAGCTGCTTCTTCATGGCTTTTTTAAAAAACTGTCTTTTTGTCCTTTAAAAAAAATCTCTCTGACCTGAGTATATGGAAATTAGCATTTTATTATTGCCAAGAGCTAAGTCCTTTATGTAGATTAACTGTTAACAGATAATATTTACACTGTATACTTTAAAGCAAAATAGACAACATTTGGGAATTTTGTTCTATTCATTTTTTATTACGTGCTCATGATGTGTTTTCTATTTATGGTGGATTTTCTCTTCCTACTCATAATTGGAATATTTTACAAATTTAAAAATAGGAGAATCTAATTGGAGTATTTTACAGATTTAAAAATAGAAGAATCTAATTATTTAACTGATTAATGAATTAGCTTTTGACACTCCTTAGTATATTACACGATTGGACTTTCACTGCATTAATAAGATTTAGTTTAGTGTTGCTTAGTCTGTTTATGCAGATTTCGGTGATGAATTATATTGCAGCATGACTGATGCTGTAATTTATCAGTTCCTGTGTTACAGGTCAGCTGTAACTTTCATTAAATATATTCACTTCAGTCCCACTTTTGGAGAAATGGAGCTCAAATGACAAAGATTTCTCCCAGCTGTTAGTGGCAATCCATGCCACTTGCATAGGGAGCAGTATCTCCCAGATAAATTCATTCGTGTGTCGTGTTGGAGGTCTGCTGGGCCACCCCCACGTGCAGAAGTTTGCTAGGAGGACTCGCGTGGACTCAGCTTGTCATTGCGGTCACAGCTAAGATGCATTATAGTGATGTAGTAAGACACATAGCAGGATAACCAGGGGACGGACCTAGGTGCATTCTGGAGAGATCCACGTGCAGGCTTCTTCCTGCTCTTTCCCTCCCATGAAGATCACACACAGCATGCTCCTCCTTCAGCCACGAAAAGGCAGCAGCCTCTATGCAGCCCGTGGGAGACTCAGCACGCCGAGTTCTTATTGCTGGCCATGTAGACACCCTCTGCCTGGCATGTACCAAAATTTCAGACTCCCAGGAAGAAAGCAAGTTTCAGCATAATCCCTGCGGTGTGTCCCAACAGCCTGGGCACGGTGAACAGCCCTCCAGTTCACTGTTTGTGGGAATACTGCAAGTCCCAAATACTCCCAAGTCCCCAGTTGTCCCAGCAGGCCTTTCTAAGGAGAGCCATCCTGGCCCTGCTGTGGTGACTCTTGTCTGCACATCTGCTGACTCTGTGCCGTATGTGGGATTTTCTTTTTTAAGACAGTTTTCCTGTGTGTTTATAGCAATATTTAGAATATTTTAAGGAAGTATGCTATGGTATTAAAATATATGTGGCTGATAGTTTAAAACAGTTCAGTTCATGCTAACCTTTTTTGTAAAGTCTTCGTTCCGAGAGGAATTTGTTTCTTCTTGATTTTTCTCTCTGATTATACGTGACCTGTTGTCATCCTTGATTTTCTCCCCCTATTACTTGTGTCCCACGTGAGTGTTTTCATACAGTTTTGTCTTCGTCTCTCTAGATGGCCCAGAACGTTGGCAGGCATCACTGCGTACCTTCAGTGTACTCGGAACATCCATGGCAGTGGGATCTACCCTGGAAACCCGCAGGATGAGAGAAAGGCTTGGCGCAGATGTGATAGAGGCGGCTTCTGGGCGGATGATGATTATTCTCGCTGCCAGTATGCAAATGATGTCACTAGAGTTCTTTATATGTTTAATCAGGTAACTAGAAAGTCTTCACGTTGACTGAGGTGGTTAATTTATTTTCGTTGAAATGCCAGGTGTGTGTTTGTGTGTGTGTTAAATACGAGTAAAGCACAAGGATTTGGTGTTTCCATTCAGTTGCTCTGTCTTGGGGATTAGGCTTTGTCACCTCAACCGGTATTCAAGGCCCTCTGTGGTGTCGATTTTCCTTTCCAGTCACTGCCTGACTCAGTGCCTTTGTTTGAATATCTTTATCATCTATATTCACTAGACCGAATTCCCAGCCATCCTTCAAATCCATCTGGGAAGCCACCTGTTGGGTTCCTTTTATAATCTCTTTGTCACGAGTGATCCCTTGTTACACTTGTACTCATATGTCTTTTCTTGTATTCTCTCCTGTGCATCCTTTTAAACCTGACCACGTTGTAAGCAGCGGGAACATGGCCTCCCTGTGACACATTTTCTTATGCTCCTTGGTAGCTGTTATGTCCTTGGTGTAATGGTTGGTGCTGAGTTGTGTTTAAGTCAATAAATAAGCAAATGTAAAACATTACCGGCAGAGCATGGCAGTATAGATACATGTTCAGTAAGTGCTTCATACTCTCGTGCATTGGGGCTCCAGGGGAGTTATTGATCCCTCCCAGTTGGAATACTCAGGAAAGGCTTTACTAAGCAATTGGAATCGAGTATGTGTAGAATTTGGATAAGCAGAAAAGAAGAGATGGTGTTGGTGTGTTTACCAGATGTGTTTTCATGTATTACTATGTTTCATTTAAAGTTAAAAAAAAAAATTTGCCTTTAGGTTGGTTACCATTATAATGCCAGTTTTCTCCGCTTTGAAAAAGCATTTTAAGAAGGTCCTGGTGATAAATGATAAAGACTTTGAATTCATTGCCATGTTTTGGAATGCAAAGATAAAACGCCAGATTTTTTGCCTTTTTAAATACAGATGCCTCTCAATCTTACTAATGCTGTGGCCACAGCCCGACAGTTACTGGCTTACACTGTGGAAGCTGCCAATTTTTCTGACAAGATGGATGTTATATTTGTGGCTGAGATGATAGAAAAGTTTGGAAGATTTACCAAAGAGGAGAAGTCCAAAGAGGTATTTTTCTGGTTCACATTTGTAGCATATAGCATGTCAATGAATAGTCATGTGATAGAGTTGAATCTGTAGTTTGTATTTATTTAAAAAAATTCTTTTAAACTCTTTTATTCAGTTTTGAGAGACAGAGAGAGACAGAGCATGAATGGGGGAAAAGCAGAGAGAAAGGGAGACACAGAATCCGAAGCAGGCTTCAGGCTCCGAGCTCTCAGCTCAGAACCTGACGCGGGGCTCGAACTCAAGAACGGTGAGATCGTGACCTGAGCTGAAGTCGGACGCTTAACCGACTGAGGCACCCAGGCACCCCTGAATCTGTAGTTTTTAAATAAAAGTTTACTTATTTTGAGAGGGAGAAAGAGAGAGCAAGCAGGGGAGGGGCAGAGAGAGGGAGAGAGAGAATCCCAAGCAGGCTCCATACTGTCAGTGTGGATCCCGATGCGGGGCTCAAACCCACAAACTGAGATGATGACCCTGAGCCGAAACCAAGAGTTGGACACTTAACCAGCTGAACCACCCAGGCGCCCCTGAATCTGTATTTCTAAAGCATCTTTATGTTTGCTCTATTTTAATTAAGTATACCTTTTAATTTCCAAAGAATTGAGAAATGTATGCTGCATTTACTATAGTAATCTGTTAGAACAGAGGTGAACAATCCGTTCTTGGGAATTAAGGTATCGTGATAGAGCAGAGCCAGCCTGTGAGAGAGCAACTTCCTGCCTCCACATTGTGGGTTGGCTAGAACTATTCCCAGGCATTCTGGGATTTCTCCTGTCTACACAGGCATGTGTTTATCCTTCTCTTTCTCTTCCCCCACCACCCAGTTTTATTGAGAGACAATAGACACTCATCAGTATATAAGTTTAAGGTGTACACCATGATGCTTTAACTTACATACATTGCAAAATGACCATCACGATAGGTTAGGCTAACATCCATCTTCCCATATAGATACAATAGAAAGAAAAGAAAGAGAAAAAGAAAAAAGAAGAAAACAAATTTCTTCACGTGATGGGAACTGTTGGGATTTACTCTAATAACTTTCCTATATACCATGCAACACTGTTAGCTGTTTTCATTTGTGCGCTACATCCTTGGTACTTAAAACTGGAAATTTATACCTTCTGACCACCTTCCTCCAGTTCCGCCCCCTGTCCTCCCAACCCTCTGCCTCTGGTAACCACAGGTTTGTTCTTTTTCTGTGAGGTTTTTTTTTGTCCACATGTAAATGAAATCAGGCAGTATTTGTCTTTCTCGGATTTATTTCACTTAGCATAATGGCTTCAAGATCCCTCCATGTTGGAATAAATGATAGGATTTCCTCATTTTTTAAATGGCTGAATATGATTCCTTTGTGTATATATATATATATCACAACTTCTTTATCCTTTCATCCTCAATGGATCATAGGTTGTGTTATTATAAATAATGCTGCTATGGATGTGGGGGTGCAGAGCCATCTTCAAGCTAGGGTTTTAGTTTCCTTTGGATATATTTCTGGAAGTGGAATTTGGGGATCATGTGGTAGTTCTGTTTTTAAATTTTTTAGGGTCCTGCATATTGTTTTGCATAGTGACTGTACAAATTTACATTCCTACCAAGTGCACAAAGGTTCCCCTTCTCCATATTTTTGCCAGTGTTTTCTTGTCTTTTTGGTGGTAGCCATTCTAACAAGTCTGAAGTGGTACCTCATTATGCTTTTAATTTGCGTTTCCCTGATGACTAGTGATGTTAAAGACCTTTTCATGTACCTCTTGGCCTTTCATATATCTTCTTTGGAGAAATGTCTATTAGGTCCTTTGCTTGAGTTATGGAAGTTCTTTATATATTTTGCATATTAACCCCTTAACCAGATAAATGGTTTGCACATATTTTTTCCCATTCTGTGAGCAACTAGGTTGTCTTTTCACTTTGTGGATGGTTTCTATTGCTATGCAGAAGCCTTTTAGTTTGATGCAGTCCCATTTGTTTATTTTTGATTTTGTTGTTTGTGCTTTAGATGTCATATCCAAAAATCGTTACTAAGACCTATGTCAAGGAGCTTTATTTCTGTCTTCTTGGAGTTTCATGGTTTCAGGTTTTCATTTAAGTCTTTAATCCATTTTCACTTAATTTTTGTGAGGAATGTGAGATAGGGGTTCAGTTTCTTTCTTTTCCATTTTAATATCCAGTTCTCACAACACCATGCATTGTGAAGAGACTGTCTTTTCTTCATTGAGTATTGTGTCTCCCTTGTCAAATATTAGTCGACTGTATAAGCTGGGCTCTTGTTTCTGTTCTATTGGTCTGTTTGTATTTATGCCAATACCATACTGTTTTGATGACTATAGCTTTTATAGTATAGCTTGAGATCTGCAAGTATGATGCCTCCTTCTTTGTTTTTTCTCAATATTCTCTTGGCTATTCAGGGTCGTTTGTGTTTCCATGTAAATTTTAGGAGTATTTTTTTCTACTTCTGTAAAAACTGCCATTGGAATCTTGATAGGGATGGCATTGAATCTATAGATATCTTTTGGTAGTGTTGACATTTTAACAATATTCTTATAGTCCACACACAGGAGATACCTTTCCATCTATTTGTATTTTCTTTGACTTCTTTCATCGGTGTCTTGTAGTTTTCAAGGTAGAGAACTTTCACTTCATTAAATATATTCCTAAGTATTTTATTGTTTTTGAAGTTATCGTAAATGGAAATGATTTCTTTAAAAAATTTTTTTTAATTAAAACATTTTTTAAGTTTATGTATTTATTTTGAGAGAGGGAGAGAGAGAGACAGACAGACAGTGAACAGGGGAGGGGCAGAAAGAGAGAATCCCAAGCAGGTTCTGTGCTGTCAGCCCAGAGCCTGATGACAGGCTCAAACTTACAAATTGTGAGATCATGACCTGAGCTGAAACTAAAAGTTGGACACTCAACTGACTGAGCCATCCAGGTGCCCTGGGATTGATTTCTTTATTTCATTTTTATAAAATTCATTGTTAGTGTGTAGAAATACTACTGAGTTTTAATGTTAATTTTGTGTCCTGCAACTTTACTGAATTCCCTGATAAATCTAACAGGTTTTTTTTGTTGTTGAGTCTTTAGGATTTTCTGTATATATAATTATGTCCTCTGTAAATAGAGACAGTTTACTTCTTTGTTTCCAATTGTGATACCTTTTAATTTTTTTCTAGCTTGGTTTCTGTAGGTAGGACTTCTTGTACTATATTGAATAAGTGTGGTAAAAGTGGGTCCTTTTGTCTTATTTATAATCTTAGAGGAAAATCTTTGAATCTTTCACTATTGAGTATGAGGTTAGCTGTGGGCATGTCATCTATAGCCTTTATTATGTTGAGATACATTCCTTCTATGCCTAATTTGTTGGGAGTTTTTATCATGAATAGATGTTGAATTTTGTCCAATGCTTTTTCTGCATCTATTGAGATGATCATATGGTTTGTTTTTATTCCATTCATTTGATATATCATATTGATTGATTTATATATGTTGAACCATCCTTGCCTCCCAGAGATCAGAGATAAATCCCACTTGATAATGGTGGGATCTTTTTAATGTACTGCTGTATTTGACTTACTAGCATTTTATTGAGAAGTTTTGCATCTACATTTATCAAGGATATTGGTGTGTAGTTTTCTTTTCTAGGAGTGTCATTTTCTGGTTTGGTATCAGGATCATGCTGACTTTGTAAAATGAGTTTAAGAAGAAGAGGGAACTCTTCAGTATTTTGGGAGAGTTTGCATGTGATTGGTTTTAATTCTTCAAATATTTGGTAAAATTCACCAGTGAGACCATCTCATCCTGGGCTTTTTTTCATTGGAATACACACACACACACACACACACACACATATATACACCCACATACGTATACTTATGTATATATATACACACACATATATGTATACTTATACGTGTATATACATACACACACACAAATATATATATATATATATTTTTATTTTTAAACATTTATTCATTTTTGAGAGAGACAGTGTGAGTGAGGGAGGGGCAGAGAGAGAAGGGAGACACAGGATCTGAAGCAGGCTTTAGGCTCTGAGCTGTCAGCACAGAGCCTGATGTGGAGCTTGAACCCATGAACTGTGAGATCATGACCTGAGCCAAAGTTGGACACTTAACTAACTGAGCCACCCAGGTGCCCTGGAATATTTTAGATTACTGATTGATTCTTCCTACTAGTAATTGGTCCATTCACATTTTCTATTTTTATCTGATTTAGTCTTGGTAAGTTTTATGTTTCTAAGAATTTTTTCATCTAGGTTGTCTAGTTTGTTGGCGTATAGTTTTTCATTGTTTTCTCCAGATCCTTTGAATTTCTGTGGTATCGGTTGTAATGTCTCCTTTTTCGTTTATAATTTTGATGATTTGAGTTTTCTTTTTTTCTTGGTTGGTGTAAGGGTTTATCAGTTTTGATTTCTTTTCAAAGAACTGACTCTGTTTTGGTTAATCTTTCTATTGTTTTTTTGTTCTCTATTTCATTTATTTCTTCTTTAATCGTCATTATATACATTTTTTCTTCTGCCGCCATTGAGCTCACTTTGCTCTTCTTTTTCTAGATCCAGAAGGTATAGAATTAGGCTATTTGGGATTTTTCTTGTTCTTAATGTAGGTGCTTATTGCCCTTAACTTTGCTTTTAGAACTGCTTTTGCTGCATCTCCCAAGTTCTGCTATGTCTGTTGTGTTTCCATTTTCGTTTGTCTCAGGAATGTTTTTTTTTGTTTGTTTTTTTTTTGCTGCATCTCCCAAGTTCTGGTATGTTTGTTGTGTTTTCATTTTCGTTTGTCTCAAGAATCTTTTTTTTTTTTTGTTTTAAGATTTTATTTTTAAATAATCTCTATACCACATGTGGGACTCGAACTTAGAACCCTGAGATCAAGAGTCACATGCTCTACCGACTGAGCCAGCCAGCCAGGTGCCCCTCAAAAACTGTTTTTAAATTTCCTTTAATTTCTTCTTTGATCTACTGATTATTGAGTAGAGTGTTGATTTCCATATGTTCATGAATTTTACTGTTTCCCTCTTGCTACTGATTTTTGATTTCATGCCATTGTATCAGAAAAGATACTTGGTCTGATCTCAGTCTTCCTGAATTTGTTAAGACTTGTTTTGTGGCCTGATATAAGGTCCATTCTAGAAATTGTTCTGTGTGTACTTGAGAGAAATGTGTGTTCTTCTGTTGTTGGGTAGAATGTTCTGTATATGTCTGTTAGGCCCATTTAATCTCTAATGTTGTTCACATATACTGTTTCCTTTTGATTCTCTGTCTGGGTGATCTGTCCATTGTTGAGAGTCAAGTATCAAAGTCTGCAAGTACTATTGTTTTACTGTTTGTTTCCTTTTCTGTTAGTTTCTGCTTTCTATATTTAGGTGTTCCAATGTTGGGTGAATGAGTATTTACAGTTGTTAGATCTTGTTATATTGACCACTTTATCATTTTATAATGATCTCTGTGCCCTTTTACCACTTTTAAAGTCTGTTTTGTTTTTGGTTACCATTTGCTTACAATGTCTTTTTCCATCCTTTTCTCTCAGCGTAGGTTTGTCTTTAAGGCTAAAGTAAGTCAGCATGTTGTTGGATCTTTTTTTTTTTTTCTTTAATCTACTGAGGCATTTTCTTTCTTTTAATTGGACAATTTAATCTTAAAAAAAATTTTTTTTTCATGTTTATTTCTGAGAGACAGAAAGAGACAGAGCGTGAGTGGGATAGAGGCAGAGAGAAAGGGAGACAGAGTCCAAAGCAGGCTCCAGGCTCTAGGCTCTGAGCTGTCAGCACAGAGCCCGAGGTGCACGCAGGGCTTGATCCCACGAACCGCGGGATCGTGACCTGAGAAGAAGTCGGATGCTTAACCGACTGAGCCACCCAGGCGCCCTGGACAATTTAATCTTCGTAACATTTAAAGTAATTACTGATAGGTAAGGACTTACTATTGTCATTTTGTTAATTGTTTCCTGGTTGTTTTGTAGATCCCTTATTCCATGATTCTTATCTTGCTGTCCTTTTTGTTGTTTTGATATCTCTTGGTATCAGTATATACTGTTTCGACTTCTTTGTTGTATTTTTTGGTGTAATTAGTATAAGATTTTTCTGACTGGTTGCTATGAGGGTCACATAAAATATCTTAAACTTATCACACTCTATTTTAAACTGACGGCAACTTCAGTAGAGTTTGTAAACTTTGCAGTTTTACTTCTCCTCTCCCTCACGTTTTAGGTTACTTCTGTTACTATTTATACAGTACAAAAAAACACATAGGGGTGCCTGTCTGCCTCGGTTACTAGAGCATGCGATTCTTGACCTTGGGGTCGTTAGTTGAAGTCCCATGTATGGCATAGGGTGTACTGTAAAACAATTTTTTTTAATGTAAATTATAACAGATTGTTGTCATTATGGTTGTTTTAAGTATATTCTTTTAACTTTTAAACTAGTTTTAAGTAACTTATGCCCCACTATTACCATATTGCAGAATAGAAAATGCCCATATATTTGCTGTTACCAGTAAGATTTACACTACTTTTTTTTAAAAAAAAATAAAAATGTTTATTTGAGAGAGAGTTAGGGAGGAGCAGAGAAAGAGAGGGGAGAGAGAATCCCAAGCAGACTCTGCACTGTGAGTGCAGAGCCCAATGCTGGCTCCATCTTTTGAACCGTGAAATCATGAACTGAGCCAAAATCAAAAGTCAGATGCTTTACTCACTGAACCACCCAGGTGCCCCAGCCATTATTGCTTTAAGTATACTTTCTCTAACTTTCTCTTTCTTTTCTCCTTTTGGAATTCCTAAAATGTGAATATTGTTTTGCTTTGTTTTATTGTTTTTTTTTCCCCATTGTGTCCCATAATTCCTGTAGGCTTTTTTCACTCTGTTTCAGAACATTTTTGCTCCTCTGACTCTGGAATTTCCAGTGTCCTATTCTCTCTAGTTGTTGATTCTTTTTTCTGCATGGCTGAAGCGACCTTTGAAGCTCTGTTGAATTCTTTAGTCATTATATTTTTCAACTCTCGGATTTCAGTTTGTTTGTTTTTTGATGGTTGCTGTTTTCTTGTCAGACTTCTTATTTTATTCATGTATTGTTTCCCAAGTTTTATTTAGTGGTGTCTCTCTTTTCTTGTAGCTCACTGAATTTCCTTAAGAGGAGTATTTTAAATTCTTTGTCGGACAGTTCTTGGATCCTCCATTATTGGAACTCGATGAGTTTCCTTTGGTGGTGTCATATTTACGTGACTTTTTGTGCTCCTTGATTCCTTATTTGAGTAATGGGGCTTCTCCTCTAGACTTACCAGTTTTGTTTTTTCACTGGTTAGCTCTGTTTGGGTTTCTGGGTGTGTCTGCTGGTAATGGCCTTGGGCAAGTGGGACCTGCTATTATCATCTTCTTTTGGGCCAGGCGGCTCTTAGAGCTCTGAGAATGGGTACAGGGACTTGTGCTCCTGGCTTGGTTGCCTACCCTGCTGAGGCTTTGTGGTTGCGCGAATTCTCCGGTCAGACTTACTAGATATGGTCTGGACTGGATACCATATTCCGGGGTAGGTGGGGCCATGGGTTAGCTTCCCTCCAGGGAGAGCCATCCTTATTGTGAGTTTTAGTCACCCCGATCTTGTTATATTGCTTAATTTCTTTCGTAATATCCTGGAATAGGAGACTATTTTTCGGAACTTTTTTGAAATTCCTAATGATTGTAATATACAAGTTAGGAAAATTTGGTGACTTTGAAAATGAGCACATTTTGGGGTACCTGGGTGGCTCAGTTGGTTAAGTGTCCAGCTTAGGCTCAGGTCATGATCCCATGGTTTGTGAGTTCAAGCCCTGTGTTGGGCTCTGTGATGTCGGCTCAGAGCCTAGAGCCTGATTCAGATTCTGTGCTTCCCTCTCTCCCTGCCCCTCCCCTGCTCATGCTCTGTCTCTCAAAAATAAATAACCATTAACAAAATATTAAAAAAGAAAAGAAAAGAAAACAGGTATATTTTAATAGGGCCATGTTCTTAAAACTATGCTTGTCAACATGATATCCTTTTTGTGAAAACATTGACAACCACCATTTTCAGAATGAATGAGCAGAAAATAATGTTTCAAGTAAGTTTTTAGATGCAGATTAATGTATTCTTAAACGTTAAGTTTCAAGCTACTTGAGAACTAGTGGCTCTTATGTGATAGAGTCAGTTACACAAAAAGGTTCTGCTCTGTCAGCACACTGTCAGCTTGGAGCCCGATGGGGTGTTTGGACTCATGAACTGTGAGATCTTGACCTGAGCCAAAATCAAGAAACATGCTTAACCAACCGAGCCACCCAGGCACCCCTCATGTTTACTTTCTAGTAGTGTTGCCCTGTGTGGTTTTCCAAAGTACACAGCACACAGCTGTGTAGAAACACTGGACTGAACAAAGTCTAATGTATTTCTTGATGTAGGACCTCCCAGATTCATTAATAATGTTCAAAGGTAAATACTGTCCCTAGTTCTTCTACATCATTTAAACCAAGGAACTTTTTTTTCCCCCTTTTGGTACACTGCTTATTAATATCTTGCATTTTGGTGATAAGTTTTGGAACTTGGAACTACAGCCCCAGTACCCTACGTGCTTTATTTGATAGGATGTAGTTACTAAAGGAAGAAAAACAGTTACATGTATTTAAATGAGACTCAGGTCAAGGGACCATTTGATAATGAGGTAACATTTTAGTGTTGCTCTCTGAACTTCAGACCACAGTTTTCTTAAGAGCTGTCTTGCTACTTGATGGTCTCTCTGGGCCACAGCCTACTTCCGGTGGTAAATTTTCCCAGTGGTGGGAGAAGCTGTCTGGATTCTGGCTCTGTGGTAGTGCTGCTTTCCATTTTGATGATAATCACAGGTTGGCTGCTACATGATGAGAAATCATTCATGGAAGTGGGAATGGTTTGAGTCCCGGGAATAAATGGCATATCTTCTGGAATGTGGACATTGAGAAATATTTTGCCAATATATAATGCCTGTTTATTCCCTCACTGCCCTGTTTATTCCCACGCTGCCTGTTTATTCCCACGCTGCCTGTTTATTCCCTCACTGCCCTGTTTATTCCCACACTGCCTG
>NC_064811.1:17280862-17295911 GCF_023721935.1 Panthera uncia | reverse complement strand
TTTATTCCCTCACTGCCCTGTTTGTTCCCACGCTGCCTGTTTATTCCTGTGCTGCCCTGTTTATTCCCATGCTGCCCTGTTTATTCACATGCTGTCCTTGTTTGGCCTGAAGGAGCTTTGTGCGCATCTCAACTCGTGAGGAGTCACATGGTGCCCAGAGGTGTGCGTTCCCCCACTGCGTGCGGTGAACGTCTCCACTTTGGTGTGCTGTCAGGTAGATGCATCTTGTTGAGGACAGGAAGTGCATAGGGTTTCATGAGTTACTTATTAACCTGAGGCCCTTTCTTTATTTTTGAAATGGGATGATATTTGCCCTCTTTAACTTGCAGTGTTTGTGTGCACAAGTGAGAAAATAGAGGCGAAACTGTTTTGCAGAATCATTGAAAGCTATGTTATACTTTCATAAAGTTAGGAAATTTAACATTCTTATCTCCGAAGCTAAGAAGTAGGTTCTTTAAAAAAAAAAAAAAAAAAAAAATCACCAGAATGCTTTAATTACTTAACTGTCACTTTCACTGGTGACATTAGCGGTAAAGTGTGAATTAACTTTGGAAACAAATGATGGCAAGTTATTAAGTATAAATAGGAGAAACAGAAGAAAAATATTTAGGATTGAATAATTGAGGTATAAATGTACTATCATCACCTGTGGTCGTGACAGGCATCCTATCAGATTCTCTGGAAAGTTAAAGTATAGGCCATAGCTGTCACCATTTATTAGAACAGTAAAAAGAAATCATGATGTTTAAGGGCTTCGTTTTATGTTAATTACCATGAAATTATTCTAAGGTATCCTGAAATGCATATGGCTTAGTTGGACAAATAATTAAATTGATTTTTTGCATTATATCCAAAAAGTTACTCTGTTATGAATAATTCATAAGGGAAATATTGTGAGTCAATTGCTTTTTAACCTATGATTGAGTCTAGGCAGCTCAGGCTGGTGCTCTGTGATCTTAAGGTGGGTGCTGAAAGCTTTCCAGCCGTCAGATCCAAATGGTGTATTTAGTGGACTCTTTTTTGTTTTAATATTTGTTTTATTTTTGAGAAACAGAGCACATAAGGGGCAGAGAGAGGCAGACACAGGATCCCAAGCGGTCTCTGTGCTATGAGCACAGAGCCTGATGCGGGCCTGGAACTCACGAACTGTGAAATCATGACCTGAAATGAAGTTGGATGCTTAACTGACTGAGTCACCCAGGCGCCCTTTTGGTGGGTTTTTTTTTAAAACAGCTTAAGGAAGGGGCGCCTGGGTGGCTCAGTCGGTTAAGCGTCCGACTTCGGCTCAGGTCACGATCTCGCGGTACGTGAGTTCGAGCCCCGCGTCAGGCTCTGGGCTGATGGCTCAGAGCCTGGAGCCTGTTTCCGGTTCTGTGTCTCCCTCTCTCTCTGCCCCTCCCCCGTTCATGCTCTGTCTCTCTCTGTCTCAAAAATAAATAAACGTTAAAAAAAAAAATTTAAAACAGCTTAAGGTTGTCTGTCAGGCAATTTAAGTGTCTGTTCCATATTTACACTAGTGATGTCTCTTATGAAAACATATGTGCATTTCAGAAGAGGAGAATGTATAAAGATCAGATTTGGTTATGCATAATAGTCCTTTTACTGCTCTGGTTTTAAATTGTAATTAATTATATATTTAAAATTATATATATGTATGTATGTATATATATCTAAAATTTTTAATTTTTTAGTGTGCTCTAGTTTAAAGAAATTTTTTTAATGTTTATTTATTTTTGAAGGAAAGAGAGACAGAGCATGGGCGGGGGAGGGGCAGAGAGAGAGGGAGACACAGAATCTGAAGCGGGCTCCAGGCTCTGAGCTGTCAGCACTGAGCCTGATGTGGGACTTGAACTCACAAACCATGAGATCATGACCTGAGCTGAAGTTGGTCGCTTAACGGACTGAGCCACCCAAGGCGCCCCAGTGAGCTAGTTTTAAATGTCTGAGCGAGGCATGCACCCTAATGCTAGTTTACCACAAAGTTCATTTGGCACATTTTTATGGCCAGATCTTTAAAAATGTAAAGTTCTTTCACTTCCTTATCTTAAAATATAATCACTTATGTATTAACCATTTTGTTTTGTTTTCAGTATTACTAATGTTTTTTCCTTGATTTTTGTCGGACTTTACTGTTAAGCTTTTCAGAGATGGCTACCCTGGCTTTGTTACATTGTTTCTGAAACTTGAGTGTATATCTCAATCCCCCAAAGGTTTGTGAAATAGAGCGGTGGCCCTGCCCCCTCAGTTTCTGATTCAGTCTGTCAATGAGGAGGTCTGAAAATTTGCATTTCTACACTGTGCCCAGTCACCTATCTTTGGCACAAGCTTTGAGAAGCACTATAGTATCTTCCTTTTCTATCCCTGTCTTGCTTTAAAAAAAAAAAAGTATACTTTAGTATTAACTTCCTAAAAACTTTTCAGAAACTTTTTTTATTGGAAAATTCTAAAAGTGTAGGAGAGAGAATGTTATCGTTAATACCTGTGTTTTACCTTTCACCGGGCTTCAGCATTTTTCAGTATTGACCAGTTTTGTTTCATCTATCTACTTCTTTTGTCCCCATTCCCCCACTCTTTCTTTTCCTTTATCTTTTTCTTCTTTCTTTCTTGTTTTCCTTCTTCAGTGCTGGAACATTGAATAGCAAATTCTAGATGTCCTACTTCATCCATAATTTTCCTGAAATAAAAGGAACTTTAAAATAGAACTATGAGGGGCTCCTGGGTGGCTTATTGGTTAAATGCTCGGCTGTTGATTTTGGCTCAGGTCATGCTCTCACAGTTCATAAGATCGAGCTGGGAGTTGGGTTCCATGTGGACAGTGTGGAGCCTGCTTGGGATTCTCTCTCCCCTCTCTCTCTGCCCCCCCTCCACCTGCACTCACATGCACGGTCTCTCCCTTTCTCTCTCTCTGTGTCTGTCTCTGTCTCTGTCTTTGTCTCTGTCTCTCAAAATAAATAAACGTTACAAAAGATAAAATAGAACCGTGATACTGTTATGTGTTACCCAAATGAGCTCTGAGACCTTAACACCATCAAATATCTAGTCCTTGTTCAATTTTCCCTAATTATGGTTTTTAAAAATGTGCATCATGTGTGTGGTTACCTTAAGGAATTCGTTCACTTAATTTTGCAGTTGGTTATGTGGGATTTTCTAGACATAGGTCACCAGTGAATACAGTTGGTTTATCTGTTCCTATTTAAATTGTATCCTTTTTTAAATTTTTTCCCTTTCTGGTTGTCTGTTAGTGAGAACCTCCAGAACAATGTTGATTAATATTGATGATGAAGAGTCTTCATGGGAATAGTCTAATGTATCCTTATGAAGTGTGATATTTGTTTGCTTCTGTTAAGTGCCTAGGGGCGATACCAAGGTAAGGGGCTCGCTTTGAAATTAGTTCTCAGCTTGAGGTTTTTTAGACCTCAGGAATAATGTGATGCCTGACCTTAGTCCTGTGTGATCAGCTGTGTTTACGAATTGCCAGGGAAGAGATTTTTCACCTCCTACTTTGTGCCAAGGTCAAGACAGTTTCAATTTTGCTTGCTGGTTCGCCCTGACCCTGGAGGTGTCCCCTTTATGTTATCAGCTTAATGCAGTGATCTCCTTGTAGGCCTGCCTGGAAATCAAAACATAAGCCACGGCCATCAGAGTTCAACCTCAGAGCTTCTTGGATTCCTGCTGCTGTTTTGCTGTGGGCCTCTGGAACAGTCTTTATTGTCTGACTGGTCAGTGGTGCCTTTCTTTTTTTCCTGTCGACGAGTTTTCGCTCAGCAGTTTTCACTGTTAGCAGGGGAATCTTCCTGAGTACCTAGTTCTCCATGCTCCCCAAATGGGAGATGCACAGAGGTTTGTGTAATCAGAAAAAAACAAAATGAGCTTCCCTCGGGAGAATTGAAGGACTCCGAGGAGTTAGGCTCTTCCGTTTGTTGTGAAGGTATGGCTGAGGGGGCCGCCGATCGAGGTCCACCTCTCTTGAGTAGTGTTCCTCATAAAAGCAGCTTTGCTGACCTGGAGGAAGCGTTCTCCCTTTGTGTTGATAATTGTGGTATGGTCTTCACCGCCTCGCCTAGAAACATACCATTTTTTCCCGTGTGATAGAAACTGTGCATTGATGCATAGTTTTTACTTGTGTATCTTTTTCTTATACGTCTATATTTCCCACTATTTGCTTTCTTAATTTATTTTTTTTTAATTTTTTTTTTAACGTTTATTCATTTTTGAGACAGAGCATGAATGGGGGGGAAGGTCAGAGAGAGAGGGAGACACAGAATCCGAAACAGGCTCCAGGCTCCGAGCTGTCAGCACAGAGCCCGACGCGGGGCTCGAACTCACGGACCGCGAGATCATGACCTGAGCTGAAGTTGGACGCCCAACCGACTGAGCCACCCAGGCGCCCCTGCTTTCTTAATTTAAAAGAACAATCCTTTTTATTTTGCTAAGCTACCTCAAATCCGTTTTGTAAGGAAACAATAAATGGGACATTTATTCCACATAACATTATTCTCAGCCTCCCCCCCCCACTTCTCACCTGTTTCCCCGGATCCCCCATGGTCATCTTCCTCCTCTTCATTATCTTCTTCCGCTCCTTTACCACAATAAAATCAGATCTTTAATCTTTGCCACAGGCCCTGATGATTATCACAGTGAGACTCTCACTGAATATTGACCGCTTTACTAAGCAAACTGAGAAGCCTGCAGTGGGATCCCGAGGCACTCAGGAAAGCTAGTTAAGAGGGACGTAAATACACCTTTAAAACTTGGCTTTCACAGTGGAGTAATCCCTTTGTTAAAAGTATGCAGGGCAGTAACACACTTTGAGATAGGTTTGATCTCAGTTTTATACGTAATGTGTAACTAGGAGAAAATCGTGAGGGCTTCTTGAACTTAGTAATAATACCAGCTACTGCCCTTATTCCTGTTATTACCTAGTCACGTTTGGACAGCATGTCATCCCTTTACAAACTGTCACCATCTTAGCTGTCCCCAAACAACTGCCCAGCTTGCTGCCCCGTCCCACACATGAGTCTGTAATTCTTGATTTTCTGGTTATTAGGTTTAACGGGTACCCCCTGCTTCCTTGTGCTTGGAAATGTAAACTGGGGTGGGGAGGGCTACATCCCTTGGCTTTTCTCAGAAATGACGTGAGTTGCTTAATGAAGATAACTTTTGTTTTCTTAATTTCCTACTGGCATGAACCCTTCTGAGCCCTTCTCATAGAATTCTTGATCTCATTTTACAAGTGAGAAAACTGAGTGTTGGGCACGCTCAATAACTGACTCGTGGGCATTTAACTGGCAGGTGACAGACTTGAAGTCTCAACCCAGGAGTGTGTAACTCGAAGGCACATAAATACTCTGTCTTCATTGTCCTACTATCCTCCTACATTACAATTAAATACCAAGTTTAGGTTATGCATCATCTCGTGTGTTTCCTATGCTAACGCATCAGACATTCGTGAAATTTACAGGTGATTTGGTCTGATTCTGATCAGAATTCCAAACACATATATTGAGAACATGAAATATTCTTATGACAATTGACATTTAATGCTTTCTTTGTTATTGTGGCATTTCCATTTCTTTACCCTTTTTATCTTTGATAATGCGCGTTCACACGTGTTTTTATTTGAGCTTCAACCATTCACTGTGACAGGTGGGAGAGCAGGTGTGTGATTCCTTCTGACCCTTTTGTGGCTGGAGTGGCCTTTAGGAAATGAGGTCAAGGAGAGATCCAATGCTTTTTAACGCTCGTTGCAGTTGCCAGACTGTCTTGGTGTGTCAGATTTTAGGAATACTTTTTTAATCCAATCTAATTTTTCATGCACTGTTACCCTTTTTGTGTCCTTCTTTTGCCACTGTGACGGATTCAGAACTGCTTCTGTAACCAAGCTACAGAAGTTTACAGCATTTTATGATCACCTGCTCTGGGGAGTATTTTGGCAACAAATCCCTTTCCTGAGTTCTTAGCCATTTGGAATGAAGTAATGAGAAAGATAGCTTATTCTCAGCTAAAGCAATCATTCTTGCTACCTATATACCTTCTTAAAGATACTTCTTTTCTTTACAGTTATTAGAGCACACTAAATTCCATTACTGGCATTATCTGGTGGCCATAGCAGTAAGTAGCTTTTTGATCACACAATAATTAAAGTTTCTCAGTGGAGATGATGTATCTGTCAGGTCTCCTGTTGGATCTTCGTAAAGTCTATGTGTTTAAAACTTAAAAAAAAAAGTATAAGACAAGTTGAATTGTAATGGTGCTAATCTATGAATACTCCATATTTATTTCTGTAGTACCTTAGAGTCTGTGTTTTCTTATATATTATCTTTTAGGTGTTTGCAGCCAGTGGGAATTTTTTGATAGCCATAGAGCATCTTTTAAAATCCACAGTAGGTAAGAATAAGAGACACAAACCTAGCCAATTTATTCCGGCTACTCTGAATTCCTGTTAAAAATTGGCAGTTACTATTCCAATTGTCTGTATAAATAGCTGATTGACATGTTCAGTTATTGGCATATCGGAGTCATTGTCCTTTTTTTTTTTTTTTTTTTTTTTTTTTTAAGTTTATTTTATTTATTTTGAGAGGGGGAAGGGGCAGGGAGAGAGAGAGAATCCCAAGCAGGCTCTGTGCTGTCAGTGTGGAGTCTGGCATAGGACTCGATCTCATAAACCATGAGATCGTCAATGACCTGAGCCGAAATCAAGAGTTGGACGCTTAACTGGCTGAGCCACCGAGGCCCGCGCCCCCCCCCCCCCATTGCCTTCTTTATAGCTCCAGAAACAAGAGCTTCTGTTAGAATAAAATCCACCCCCTCACCTGTTTGTTATTAGGAATATATAGACTATATACTAGGATGCTAATATTCCATGTATTGTATAAAATGAATAGGCTCTGGGTTGCATTGGGGTTGATTATAGGCCTAGGCCTTTCTGGTTCTCAGTTGATCTTGTTAATGTGTTGGGTTTGGAGGGAAATGCTCTTTGGGAATGTCTGAGTCCATTAAAATAGAGTGTTTGGATTAAATTCCCTTCTCTTCATTATATATCACTCTGGTAGTTTTGCAGTTATCACAACTTAGTCACTTTTAAAACATGTGTTTACTTGTTTTGCATTTCCTCAGAGATTACAAGCCCCCTAATAGACCTTGTGTGTTTCTCTTACTGCTGTGTCTCCATTGCTCTGCACAGTGTCTGGCTCACCTTGGTTCTCAATAAATATTTAGTCAGTGAGTAAATGGAACTGTGTAGCTATTGGCTTTTATACCAAGAGTTCTACTAGTGAATAAGGGTATAAATATAA
The DNA here is from genome assembly GCF_023721935.1 of Panthera uncia. Lineage (NCBI taxonomy): Eukaryota > Metazoa > Chordata > Mammalia > Carnivora > Felidae > Panthera > Panthera uncia. The sequence goes on along the minus strand of NC_064811.1, from coordinate 17,288,616 downwards.
GTAAGACATTGTGTTGTCTCTGCCCTTAAGATGTTTACATTGGAAATAAAATAAGGAAAGAGTTGTGATATAGTATGTTAGAGGCATTAAGAAGCCCATAAACTATTTTTAATCGGATGAGGTAGCAGTGCTTTAGAGAGTAGAGAGGGACAGTTTTGCTGGATGCATTGTCCTATTTACAGATGAACATAGACTTCAATTATTTTTAGGGGCGCCTGGGGGGTGGCTCAGTCGGTTAAGCATCTGACTTCGGCTCAGGTCATGATCTTGCGGCTCGTGATTTTGAGCCTTATGTCGGGCTCTGTGCCGACAGCTCAGAGCCTGGAGCCTGCTTCGGATTCCGTGTCTCCCTCTCTTTCTGCGCCCCCCCCCCCCCATTAGTACTCTGTCTCTCTCTCTCTCTCTCAAAAAAAAATAAATATTAAAAAAATGTTTAACTGGCTGAGCCATCTGGTTGCCCTGAACATAGACTTTAAAAAGGCACTCCTCTTTTTAAGTTAAATTCAATTCAATTCAATTTTTGTTTTTTGTTGGGGTGTAATTGACATGAAACATTGTATTATTTCTAGGTGTACAGCACAATGATTCAGTATTTGTATATATTGTGAGTCGATCACCAAAATAAGTTGAGTTCGTATCCATCAGTGCACAGTTACAAAATTTTTTTTTCTTGTCATGAGAAGCATCTCCTCTTTTAGCACCTTTCACATATACAATAAGTATTTTTAACTACAGCCCCCACGCTACGTCCCATGACTTATTTGTAACCGGAAGTTTGTACCTTTTGGCTTCCTTCACCTATTTCGCCCACCCCCTACTCCCTCCTCTGGCAACTCCCTGTCTGTCTTCTTGGCAGTTTTGTTGAAGATTCCACATAGAAGTGAGATCCTATGGTATCTGTGTTCCTGTGTCTGACCTGTTTCACTTAGCATAATACCTCAACTTAAGTTCCAACCACGTTGTCACAAATGGCAAGATATCCTTCTTTTTAACGGCTGTGTAAAATTCCAGAGAGTGTGTGTGCATGCACACATGTGTGTGGACACCACGTTCTCTTTATCGTTCATCCATCGATGTACATTTGACTTGCTTCCAAATCTCGGCTACTGTAAATATTGTTACAGTGAATGTAGGGGCGCGAGAACCTTATAAGTTAGCATTTTCATTTTCTTCAGGTAAAGTGGAGTTGCTAGATCCTATTTTTAATTCTTCAAGAGACCTCCATACTGCTTTCTAGAAGTAAGTGGCTGTGCCAATTTACATTTCCACCAGCAGCGCACAAGGCTTCCCTCGTCTCCACATCCTCGTCAGCTGTCCCTGTGATAGCCATTTTCACGGGTGTGAGGTGACATCTCATCGTGGCTTTGATTAGCATTTCCTGGATGACGAGCGATGTTGAGCACCTTTACATGTACCTGTTGGTCAGTCTGTACGTTTCTTTGGAAAAATGTCTATTCAGATCCTCTTCCGAATTTTTAATCAGATTTTTTTTTTTTATATGAGTTCTTACATAGTTTTGCATATAAATGCACCATCCCTCTTTAACACTCCTAGAGCTATCTTGAAAGAGGGGCCTATGCTGGAATTGAAATGTTAAACAAATAATGGAGCGATAAAATACAATAATGAGGACACCTGACCAGGCATGGTTTTAGGAGCCTTGTATTTATCATAGGAACTTAATCTTCACAACATTCAGAAAAGACAGGATTGTTATTATCTGCCTTTTACAATTAAAGGAAGGCATAAGAGGGTAAGTGTCCAGCTCAGCTAGAGGTCAGGACTTGAAGTCCTACTCTTCACCCCTGTACTCACTCACTTGCCTCACCCATCGTGTTCCAGCACTGGGATCCAGTGCATTTCCACAGGCTTGTCTTCTTTGTGAAGTGAACTGTGGGTGGGATGGACTGAACATTTTCTAGTCCCACCTCAGTCTCATAATTGTACATCTTGTACATCTTGGGAAGAGTATCGGATGCAGAGCAGGGTTGAACAGCTCATCTGGGATCTTCTGGGATGATGAAAAGACATTTGCTAAAATAGCCTTCACTTTCTTGCTTGGCTTTGGGGCTTAACGCCTTTGCTGTTTGTTTCTTGATTAGAGGACCAGCCAGCTTGTAAATCCTGTGATCCTACCTCTGGAATGTTTTTGTAGTTGTTTCTGCCATAGATCTCCCTCTCAGGAACATTTTGCTTGATAGCAAACCCCCTCGACACCAGTATGTCTCATTAGCCTGGGCTATTCAATGCACTTCTCTGACATGGGACATACAAGTCAGTGTCGACCATAGTTAATGGACATTTTTGGTGGCATTGCCTGACAGATGTTTACATCTGTAAGTCATGGACTGAACTTAATAAAAGGAATTCAATAAATAAAACAAGTGGTGGAAAAGTACCTCTTAGGATCCATGTATTTCATGGCACTGGATCGTAAAGCATTCATTGAACTGGGAGGAACCGAAGAGGTTCATTCGAGGTCATGGAAACCGCATGTGCAAAGACCCATCCAGTGGCCTGGCACATGCGGGGAACTCATGATAGCTGGACATTCCTAGAGTTTTGGACATCACAGGATGCAAAAGAGGTAGCCGTGTGTATTTCTTACTAATAATACTGAGTTAACATACAAAAGAGGTCTTTATAAATGTTTTTCCAAAGAGTTGAGATCTTTTTGTTCTGGGAATCGTGTGATATCTTTCCCTTCTCCTTGATTAACTTAACTGCCTTTTTCCCCCCTTATGAAAATGAGTACCACATGTCATTCTTTACCAATGAGTTGGTAGTTATTCAAGTATACTGTTTTGAGCGAAATGTGTTTTTTTTAAGAGAGAGAGCAAGAGGCAGAATGTGAGCAGGGGAAGGGGGGGGGAGAGAGAGAGAGAGAGAGAGAGAGAGAGAGACAGAAACACAGAATCTGAAGCAGTCTCTGGGCTCCAAGCTGTCAGCACAGAGCCTGACCCGGGGCTCGAACCCATGAGCCGTGAGATCATGACCTGAAGTCGGATGCTTTAACTGACTGAGCCACCCAGGCGCCCCTGAGCTAAATGTTACCCGCCGGTCATAACTGAATGTGCTATTCATATCTGAAAATGTTTCAGTCAGAAAAAATAAGTGCCTGTTGGGTTTTCAGGTGAACATTTAGACGGAAGGCCAATCTTGGTGTCTCATTGTGATTTTGATTATGTAAAACAGCCTGTATTGGTTTTAAAGGTCTTCCTCTTCTCTCCTGCCCACCTGCTAGCTAGGTGATGTGATGGTTGACATTGCAAGCAACATCATGTTGGCTGACGAGCGTGTTCTGTGGCTGGCACAGAGGGAAGCTAAGGCCTGCAGTCGAATTGTTCAGTGTCTACAGCGCATTGCTACGTACCGATTAGCAAACGGAGCTCACGTTTATTCAACAGTAAGTGTAACGCTGTCCTACAATTCTAAGAAAAGAAATTCATTGAAAGCATCTTGAACTTATAAAAGATAGTTTTTTTTTTTTTTCCTCATGATGTGGGTATTTTCTGTTCCTGCTGATTATTACAGAATTTCCAGTTCTCTAACATTTTAAAAGCTCATTTCACTTTTGAGTAATCTGTTTTCTTGGTAATTAGAAAATACTTTCTTAATTTGCAGTGTGAATGGTTATCGCTATTTAATTTGAAAGACAAATAAGCACACTGTAGGATTACTGTAACTGTCACATGCACCTCCCAGCTGATACTCTGTTCTGGGCCCTGAAGGATGTTCTGAGAAAGTGATTGTTTGCCCAGATTCCAATTTCAAAAGAGAACTGGGGAGCGCCTGGGTGGCTCAGTCGGTTAAACGTCTCACTTCAGTTCAGGTCGTGATCTCACTGTTTGTGAGTTCAAGCCCCACGTCGGGCTCTGGGCTGACAGCTCAGAGCCTGGAATCTGCTTTGGATTCTGTCTCTCTCTCTCTGTGCCCCTCCCCTGCTCACACTCTGTCTGTCTGTCTGTCTCTCTCTCTCTCTCAAAAAATAAACACTACTAAAAAAAAAAATCGAAACAGAAAAAGAGAGAGAACAAGGAGGCCCTCTAACCTTTGTGCACTGTTGACATTTCCAGTAAGTCTCACTCTTGGAATAATGAGTATTTATATTTAATAATCACTCATCATATTAAATTTTATTTGTGCTAAATTGAGCAGCTCTAAATTTCTTGGTGTACTGCTGACTTTTTCTACAAATGTGGTAAATATGATAAATACTCTGTCATTCCCTTACTACTCATACTCTGATCTCTGGTCCACGGTTCTCATTTCCTAATTATTTTAAGTCGGTTCATAGAATACTCTCTACTTCCTCCTAGGATTTTATACAATTCAGGGTTACTGTTTTTCCAGAGGTTGATGGGATCTTTTTGATGATACTGTGTTTTATTGTTCCTTTTGCTCAATTAAATTTAGGATTACTTTCTTGAATAATAAATAAAATGGTGGGCCTACCATGGCTACTGACCTGACAACATACTTCAGGGTAATTTCTCTCTCAGGCACATGGCCTTACTGGAAACTGGCTTGCCATATTTAAAAAAAAAAAAAAAATTTTTTTTTAATATTTATTTATTTTTGAGAGAGACAGAGACAGAATGCAAGTGGGTTAGGGGCAGAAAGAGAGGAAGACACAGAATCCCAAGCAGGCTCCAGGCTCCAAGCTGTCAGCACAGAGCTTGACGTGGGGCTCTAACTCACAGGCCGTGAGATCATGACCTGAGCTGAAGTCAGATGCTCAACCGACTGAGCCACCCAGGTGCCCCACACCATTTTCGATGACCACATTTGGTCTTCCCTGGTCATTTAGATCTATTTTAAATTCCTTGCCTGAGCCTTACTAAGCTCAAAGAACTTCTTCCTTTCTCTAAACTTCATTGGTTCTTTGGAGAACTCAAGGATATAATAAAGGTGCATAGTGCATTTGCCCTCCTTTTATTTTATTTTATTTTATTTTATTTTTTAGTTTTACATTAATGCTTTTTATTTATTTTTGAGAGAGAGATACAGAGCACAAATTGGGGAAGGGCAGAGAGAGAGAGGGAGACACAGAATTCGAAGCAGGTTCCAGGCTCTGAGCTGTCAGCGTAGAGCTGACCTGGGGCTTGAGCTCATGAACCGTGAGATCATGACCTGAGCTGAAGTTGGACGCTCAACCACCTGAGCACCCCCCCCCAGGCGGCCTGTCCTCCATTTCAAAGGGTAGGAAAGTTTCCCGGAAATGGTGCATCTACTTATCAAATGATACAGCTTACAGGGCACCTCAAAATGGCTGTTTTCTTCCTTTCAACTGAGGTTTCACATATTTGTCTTAATTATTTGTGTCTTTGGTCAATAAAAAAATGGAACATACTTTGTTAACAAATACAGTTGGGGGCACCTGGGTGGCTCAGTGGATTAAACATCCAACTTTTGATCTAAGCTCAGGTCATGATGTCACGGTTTGTGGGTTCAAGCCCCACGTTGGGCTCTACGCTGACATTGCCGAGCCTGCTTCGGATTTTGTGCCTCACTCTGCCCCTCCCCTGCTCTCTCTCTCAAAAATAAATAAGCTTAAAAAAATGTAATCGAATTTAGTAAGAGTTTTCACAATGTGACATCTGGGTTGCAAAAGCTAATGCAAAAATTTGTTAGTCTTGAATATTTGAGGGAGCACCAATTCTTTTCTTCCATACATATGGTGTTTGGCAAATTCTACTTTGCCTTTTATATTTTTTAATTTGTATCTTATCTTCCTGATAGATTTTACACACCTTGCACATAAGTTTTATGCTTAAAAAAAATTGCAAAAGAGGACTTTGTCCATACATGGGACTTAAAATGGGACCTTGCCTTTTTTTTTTAAGTTTCTTTTTAAGTAATCTCTGCACTCAACTTGGGGTTCAGACTCATGATCTCAAGATCAAGAGTCACATGCTCTACCGACAGAGCCAGCCAGGCGCCTTAGAACAAGGCAGCTTTTGAAAGTGTATTTCCCAAACCCCAGCACTCCTCTTGTGTTACTAAGCGAGTCCACTGATTTCTCTAGCTGATTTTTTTATAAGACACACTTTTCTTTAAAGTTTACTTATTTATTATTTTATTTTATTTTTTAAGCATTTTTTTTAATGTTTATTTTTGAGAGAGACAGAGTGTGAGCAGGGGCGGGACAGAGAGAGAGGGAGACGCAGAATCTGAAGCAGGCTCCAGGCTCCGAGCTGTCAGCACAGAGCCTGACATGGGCTCGAGCCCACAAATCGCAAGATCATGACCTGAGCTGAAGTCAGACACTTAACCAACTGAGCCACCCAGGTGTCCCTATTTTATTTATTATTTTAATTCTCTTTTTTTTAAAGTTTATTTATTTTGAAACAGTGAGCACGAGCAGGGGAGGGGCAGAGAAAGAGGAAGAGAGAGAATCCCAAGCAGGCTTCCACACTGTGAGTGCAGAGCCCGATGTGGGGCTCCATCCCACGAAGCATGTTTCTCAGTTGGTATTTTTCTAGATTAGGATATCCTTTTGTTTCCAGCATCTTTTTTTATGTGCCAGTTACCTACACAGTGTCTTTGTTATGTAAGAACTTGAGCTTTTTGCCTCTAGCTTATGTACAGTGTTTTTTGTTTGAAGACTCTTTGAAAGTGCTTTTCCCTCATGCTGTAAATCTTTCATAACTCCTCTTTGACTTTTGAAGTATTCACCCAATATTGCTCTGGAAGCTTATGTCATCAAGGCTGCTGGCTTCACTGGGATGACGTGTACCGTGTTCCAGAAGGTAGCAGCCTCTGACCGGACAGGCCTCTCTGAGTATGGGAGGCGGGATCCAGATGGAAACCTGGATAAGCAACTGAGCTTTAAGTGCAATGTTTCAAATACGTTTTCAAGTCTGGCCCTAAAGGTATGTTACATTTTATAAGCATTTAAGACTCTTTATTGTTAGGTTAGAATGCTCAAAATGGTTTGCTTTGAAGAATCACCTAATTAGAAGTTATTTTGGGGATGGGGTAGGTATTGGTATTGTTTTTTGCTGTTGTTTTGAAAGAAATTCAGACCAGGAAGGGACATGTAATGCCTCTCATGGGCCTAGACACTTCTGCCCTTTGGACCCTGTCTCTATACAAAAATATCAAAATTATATTTTATGACTGCACTGGTAAAAAGATGGATATATTAATACATATTAGAACATTTTCTTTGACCTGAAAGTTCATTTTTATGCTCCTGATTTTAAAGACATGAGAACATTTCGTAGACCTCCTGAAAGTATTGTGTGTCCTTGGCTCTGTGCCTCTTGGACCTAATGGAAAAGCCAGCCTTGAGATTGGGCATTTAATCAGGCAAGCTGTATATCAAGAGTTTTGGCAAAGAAGTGCAAACATGTGATCTGTCTTCAGAAAGTGTGTGTTTTATTGCAGCAAGGAAAATGAAAAGCATTTTTATTGAGTTTTAAAATTTGGGGTTTAGATGTGTTTCATTAAGACTACATTGAAGCAAATAGTGGAGGTCCAAGTCTAACACCCTAATGAAACCACATTTTTTTCATTTAGCTTTGCGTGGCCACGTGTAGCTGTGTTGTCTGTGGATTTTAATGACACAGGACTTTCTTTGTTTCTGGCTTGTCCCTAAATTATCTCACAAACAATATTCCATTCACTTTAATGGCTGCATAGTAATTGATCAAATAGGTGTTAGGTGTCCTGGTACATTGTGGGCGTTCAGTAAATATTGAATGAATGAATGAATGAATGAATGAATGAATATGGGCGCTCAGTAAATA
>NC_064811.1:17234738-17280852 GCF_023721935.1 Panthera uncia | reverse complement strand
TGAATGAATGAATGAATATGGGCACTCAGTAAATAATGAATGAATGAATGAATGAATGAATGAATATGGGCACTCAGCAAATATTGAATGAATGAATGAATGAATGAATATGGGCACTCAGTAAATATTGAATGAAAGAAAGAAAAGAAGAGAAAACAAAGAAAAGAAGAAAAAAGAAAGAAAATTAATGTATTTTGTTACACCTTGCTATTGGTGACCTCCATAAGGAGAGCCAGCTTGCTGAATTTAGAAGCAGTCCAACTTCCCCCACTTCCCAGGACAATCTCAACCAGGCCAGAATGTCTAATGATAATATATTTACTTGATATAATATACTCAGAGGAAAATTCGCAAGATTTATTTGTTACTCTTGGTTCTGTGAGGGTACTCAATGCATCCAGCATTGCTTCTGCAGACCTGTTCCTTTCCTTGTTGTGTTTTTCGTTGGTAAAACATACCACAGAAGGCAGAGAAACAGCATCGCACACACACCCGAGAGAGAAAGGCATGTGCCTTTGAGGAGCACTTAAAATTGATGAACCCTTCTATCTTAGATGATCAGAGCTGGTAGAAAGGGATTACAAATGATGAAACCCTACATTTCATCAATTTCACAAGCTACCCCTCTGGGTAAGGAGAGCTTCTACCTGCCAAAGTCGAAAGCTTTAAATGAACACACTCAGATTTGTCAATTTCATACTATTCTATCCTTTTAAGATCATCTGTGGCCAGAAACCAAGGACACATTACACTATTATTCATGCTTCTTTGGTGGACATGATTAAACCGAGTGAAAAGGGAGTCTGTCCTTCGTGACACAAAATTAGTTAAAAATTGTAACGTCAACAGAGCAAAATGCTTTAGACTGTAACAGGAAACTACATTTGTAACTTTACACTAGGGCGGTTTTTACTCTTTACGCATGTCTTTTTCCTTTTTTTTTTAAAGCCTTGCATATACTAACTAGATACCATGTATATACTTTTGAATGGGAGAATATGCTAACATACAAAGTTAAACCTATAACAAGGAAGTTTTCCGTTAGCAATAGGAGCTTCTTGAATTGCTTTTTATTTTTGTTTTTGTTTTTTTTTTAACGTTTTTTAATTTATTTTTGAGACAGAGAGAGACAGAGCATGAACGGGGGAGGGGCAGAGAGAGAGGGAGACACAGAATCGGAAGCAGGCTCCACGCTCTGAGCCATCAGCCCAGAGCCCGACGCGAGGCTCGAACTCATGGACCATGAGATCATGACCCGAGCTGAAGTCGGACGCTTAACCAACTGACCCACCCAGGCGCCCCGTTGAATTGCTTTTTATATATTTCTTCAATCGCTGTCCTTCTGTCTTTACTACCATCACAGCCTGGTTTGGACTTCTAGATTACCTAAACCGTTGTGGCTTCCTATTTAGTCTTTGGGTCAACAGGCTCTTCCTTAAAAATCCATCCTCCTTATATAGATTGTCTACCTAGGGCTGGCATTCAGCAAGCATGTAGCAATTCAACCATGACAGTAAAGTACTGAAATACTTTCCTACCCTCTACCAGAGAGCTGTCATGCCAGTTCCCTGAGCGGCTCCTCAGCCCTGCTGGGCCTTCTGGGAACACCTCCTAGTCTGTCCACGCTTTAGTAACAAGTTCCAGGGCCGCAGAGCAGATAGTCTCCAGGAATCTTCCTGTTTGCAGAGGCTGTTCAACTTGTCTGTGTCCGTGTCATTTCACCTGGTTAATGTTGTTACTAGCATTATCCCTGGATCTACCCAACATGGAAATTGATCTCGAGTATCCTCTGATAAATACTCTTCATGTCTCTCTGGAAGCTGGCTGCCAGGGAGCTTCATCCTCTGGCATTTATCTGCCCTCCTGTGCCATCTTTCTTCCTGCCTCCTTTCTTCTGTCCACTAACAACCAACCCCCCCATGGTTCCTCTCCCAGCCTATTAGGTCAGTCTCATGCTAATTCTTCTGCTAGGATTCCTGGCTCCTCCCCTTCCCCTTCTCAGCAATTTGGTTGTGCATGCAGAAATACTGCCTTCAAGAAATCTTCCCTAATACTGTCCTGTCTATCCTCTCCCACCCTTATCTCCTTTATTTCTCCGTACTTTGTCACATTCTGTGCATCTCTTTGTCATTGCATGTTACACACAGGGGCCAAATGGTTTTCTCACCTCCTACACGGGAGGCTGAAGCTTGCTTGAGGGCAGAGTGCTTGAGTCACCAGTGAGCACCAATGCGGGCTGGCCAGGTGGAGACTGAATTAGCTGTCCTTGGACTCTTACAGCACCACATCTGTTCTTTTTTCTTAACCAAATGCTTCCTTCTCCTGTCGGTGCCATAACAGATTATATTAGCTCACCCAACAGTATCTGTTTTTCGATAATCTGCTGAGAGCTTTTAGAAATTGCTGGTGTTTTGAATTCAGTTGTAATGTAGTCTGGAAGAATTGGTTCTGTAAACTTTCCTCGACTGGAATTTAGAAATCAGTTTTTCTTGCGCATCCCATGTTTCCCTTGTCCGAGACCCCAACTGAAGTTCTCTAACTTTCCACACCAGTGGTGTATGTCTTCGGGCCCCCTGCCCTCCTTTCTGCCCCCTTTCCCACCCCACCCTCTTTCCCACTTCTGCCTGGTGAAAGCCTTGCTACTCTGTTTCTAAGACTCCATGCAGATTGTACCTTCCTTCTCTTCCTGAGAATTCATCACTGCCTGTTTGTTCCATAGTGCTTCGTCTGTTCTCCAGAATAACTCAAAGCTGATACTATGGTGAGCTGAGTTAGACTGAGAAGCCATGGGATATGGTGATAAAGAATTTGGTCTCTGCAGCCAGACGTTGTCTTTCTGCTCCCTAACTTAACAGCTGTGCAAACTTGAGCAAGCACCTTCACCTCTCTGAATGTCAGTTCCTCATTTGTTACATAGGCTTCAGGAAACAGTAGCTAAATCAAAGGGTTACTTGGAGGATTAAAGGAGGCAAATATGTAGACATTTACAGTAGTGTCCAGCACAGAGTAAGCCCTTAATAAATGTTAGTTCTTATTATTGTTTTATTGTTGTTATCTCTCCCCTGTTCGATTATCAATATTTGAGTTAGTGTCCGTGGCTTATTCATTGTTTATCTCCAGATCCTGCTCAGTGCCCACTACAGAGTAACAAAATATCCAATAAATACTGTTGAATAAAATTTAACAGCCAAAGCTTAATTAGCAAGGAAAGTCAGTTAATAAAAACTTCATGCTGAAGTCAAACGTAATTCCTGTTAATCTTTAGCAGTGAGATAATCAAAAAGTGGTATGCAGTTAATAACTAATTATTCACAAAAAAATTGGAGTGTATCATATCTATCTTTAAAATCAAGGGAGTAGATAGTTAAGACAGTATGAATCAATTAGTATTTTCTTGTTTTAAGGCAGGTGGTGCCTCTCTGACTTATTCAAATTTGTGTTAGAATTCCGCAGAATTGAACAAAGTTAGGATTTCAGAAAATTTTAACTTGCTAATTACACAGTGGCAGACGTTCAGGTTGTTTCATAAGGAAAGATGTTAAGATCCAATGGAAGTATTGGAGTTGACATCCTTTATGAAACTTAACGTTCTTCTTGACTTAATATCTTGTAAATAGGGAAATATACATGAATTTTGCCAATACAATAGTAAGAGCTCTGTGATAACATTAATTTTATGTGTGTTCATATTTGGTCGATTTTTAGTATTGAAATTAATACTAAAAGTGAATTGTAGAAGTCAAAATATGATGAGGTTCTAGATTATTGCTGGGAAGTCAGTTACTTGAAGACATTTTCTGTTTCCCCAGACTCCAGATAACCATTCGCCACACTGCGGTAGTAAGAGTAATAAAAATACCACCCACAGTGATGTGGCCTCTTATGCTTGTCATGGTCATGATCCCATGCGGTCCTTACAACCATTTGTTAGAAAGATCATTAGCTGCCTGTGACAGATGAGACCCAGAGAGTATAAACAAAATTGTGCAGTGTTAAGTGGCCACTAAGTGGTGAGGCTGGGACCCGTATCCTGGTTTCTTATTTCAGATCCTATGTTCTTTTCCCCAGGGTTGGCATATGATCTGCAGTAATAAAAATTAGACGCCAAAAACATATACGGTATTTCCCAAAGGGTTGTAAGAGAGGTTTTTCTAATTTATTAGCTCTAATTGCCCATGTGTATATCTTTCTATTGCTGCAATCCATACATTTAAAAATGAACAGAGGGTTAAATGGAATGACAGTCAGCGGCAAAAGGTAAAAATCATGGTAAATGTAACAAATGAGTGTTTCTCAGTGATTGTTTTCATTAGATTTACAGCTTTGCCATAATAAGTGTCACTTCTTTTAAGGAAATTAAATATACAAATATTATATTCTTCCTATAAAAATCCAGACATTCTGATACAGCTTTTCGGGCACCCCTAACCGTCCCCTCTCCATCCCAGGTCACCTGTGATAATATTTAACAATATTCCTTATTGGACTTTAAAGGATATTTCAGAAGCTACAGTATGTACAGCCTTGAATATGTAGCTTTCATCTGTCAACGATCTGAGTTTTTATTATTTGTTGTTGTTTGGATGTAGCTTTCATCTGTCAACGATCTGAGTTTTTATTATTTGTTGTTGTTTGGATGGTTTTACAAGTTTAAACTTGGATAGAAAACATTTTCTCACTGCTAGAAATTATAGATGTCATTTCCTTTTTTTCAGCTCTTTCAGAAAATGTTAGTATGTCTTCTTTTTAAAATTAATTTGATATACCATAAGTAATGCTTACCCAGAGACCTGTGCTTTTTGAGTCATTTTGTGTTCACAACAAAACTATATTATTGAATTTTATAGTTCTCAAGTTTTAATAAATGTCCAGTATGTAACGCTTTATCAGGAATTTGACCTTTTAACTAATCGATCTGTTGATGTATTTCCCTTTTTTCTGCACACCTATTTAAGATAAAGTTACATACATAGTAGAAATTTACTAGATTAGCGAGTGAATTTATAAGAAACTTTGTTTCTCTATCAGGTTATATTTTTAAGTGAGAACAGTAGAAACCTTTTTGTGTATTTTTCTTAGGCAAAATATTTTTTTTTTAATGTTTGTTTATTTTTGAGAGAGAGAGAGAGGACAGAGCATGAGCAGGGGAGGAACAGAGAGAGGGAGACACAGAATCTGAAGCAGGCTCCAGGCTCTAAGCTGTCAGCACAGAGCCCGACGTGGGGCCTGAACTCATGAACTGTGAGATCATGACCTGAGCCTAAGTCGGCCGCTTAACTGACTGTGCCACCCAGGTGCCCCTCTTAGAGTATTTCTACCAAATACCTTCTTGGCATCTTCCATTCAAAAGAAATATTCAAACTTCCAGTATTCAAACTTTTCAAAATACTTCATTCAACAGACATTTGTGTGTGTCCAGTGTGCTCCAAGATTGTTCTAAGCACAGCAGTTAAAAACTAATTTTAAAGTTAATCACTTGCTTAAATAGATCCTTTTTTAAAAATACAATCATGCCACACAGACTTTTGTTAGTTTTACAAACGATGGGTTACTTTTACCGATACAAGTGCCAGGAACTATTATTAGTGTAGAGGGTCCAGAAACATAAGGGAGATTATCTGTACTCAAAAATCCTGCTACTCTGGTTAAAGGGGCAGACAGTGAGTTACACTGTGAAATGCTCATATTAGCAATGAGATATGTGTGCAGAATCCCGCATGAGGCCACAAGAGGGAGCAGCTAACTGGAAAAGCAGTGTGATAGGGAGTCATGTAATTAATCATCCAAAAAAGCCCCCTTTTAAGGATGTCTTTCTCCTGGCTGTCAACCGCTCTTAACCCTGGGCCATCTTTGATCTTGCTAGAAATCAGATTTGCCCAGTTCAAGAGTTGGCCAGACAAAAGAATGGTAGAGCATTTCAGCAAGGGGTCCTGGCACGTACAGCACACACAGTGGCATAAAACACATATGAAATCTTGAAGATCGAAAAATTCAAGGTGGAGATATAGGGGATTTTAGAAGGTGAATTTGAGATGTAGATTTTAGCCAAATTATATGATGTACTTACAATTGGGGGCAGCGATCCCTAAACGTTGGAGAGCCAAGGTGTTCTTTAAAATAACAAGGTCAGATGTATATATATTTTTTAATTTTTAATGTTATTTATTTTTGAGAGAGAGAGTGTGAGCGGGGGAGAGACAGAGAGAGAGGGCTCGAACTCGTGAATCATGAGATCATGACCCGAGCCGAGGCCAACACGTAACCAACTGAGCCACCCAGGCGCCCCTGAGATGTATTTCTTTTTCTTTTCTTTTTAAAAAAATTTTTTTTAATGTTTATTTATTATTTTTGAGACAGAGAGAGATGGAGCATGAACGGGGGAGGGTCAGAGAGGGAGACACAGAATCTGAAATAGGCTCCAGGCTCTGAACTGTCAGCACAGAGCCCGACGCGGGGCTCGAACTCACGGACCGCGAGATCATGACCTGATCTGAAGTCGGACGCTTAACAGACTGAGCCACCCAGGCGCCCCCTGAGATATATTTCTTAAGAGGAAATTCTGTTGATAGCGTGGACATTGGATTGGAGAGAGATTGATGCCAAGAGAAAAACTTTGTGATAAATTCCTAAAATAGGGATTTTTTTCAGATGGTTAATTATTTGCCTGCCTGGCATATGAATTTATTTTTTATTGAATGCCGAGTAATTTATAATTTAAAAATCCTGTAAAACACTCCACGATCAGCCAGCATTACTAGCTCTTCTATTTGTTACTGTGTTTTTTCCAACAGGATGTGTTTCTTAGTCTCAGGGATACTTCTGCTAAAATGAGAGTTTGTTTGAATCTATTTCTATTAAGTCTGTAGAATTTCTTTTTTTGTTGTTGTTTGACAGTTCGAATCCGTCATAAATCACCTTTAGAGTTCCGTAAGTCCAAATTAATTAAACTCAGATTTGTGATATGCTGCATTGGTGCTTATTTCTGTAATTGATCATTATAAAATTGATGCAAAGAGTGATCACTGAGATCCCTGATCTGTTTAATGCATCGACTTCAGCAGTATGTGTTATCATGGGAAAATTCACTTCGTAGTTGGAAATAATTCCTTATTTACTACTTCAACTCTTTGAACTATAGTTCCCATTTCTCTTTCTTTTATGCTTCTTTTCCTCTGTGCTTTTGTGTGGTGTTCAGATACTTCGCTTAACCGATAAGTTATTTTAACTATTAAATTTCATATGTATACATTTTAAGAAACGGTTCAGTGTACAAATAGGAAACATTCGTAGCTGTCTAAAATATTCTTCCTGGTTTCTGCGTGCTAATGTGGCAACCTTTCTTTGCTTTTGTTTTTGTGTGTATTCAGAATACTATCGTGGAAGCTTCCATTCAGCTTCCTCCTTCCCTTTTCTCACCAAAGCAAAAAAGGGAAGTCAGACCAACTGATGACTCTCTCTACAAGCTTCAACTCCTCGCGTTCCGCAACGGAAAGCTTTTCCCAGCCACTGGGAATTCAACAAATTTGGCTGATGATGGAAAACGGCGTACGGTGGTTACCCCAGTGATCCTCACCAAAATAGGTTTGTTACGTAGGCATATGTTACCCTGGAGTTGCTGGACAATGTGACTTTAATGATACACTGTACCTGAAAGTGCTTAATTCTGTTCCTTCTCATTTTAATGAGTCACTAGTGAAAAAAGACACTGCAGAGTACCCATTAGAGTGTAAGTTGACATTTTATTGTTTATGAAGTTTGTTTCAGAAATATAGTTATTTCCCGTTTCCTCCAGATGGTGTGAATGTAGATCCCCACCACATCCCTGTTAATGTGACACTGCGTCGAATCGCGCACGGAGCAGATGCTGTGGCCGCCCAGTGGGATTTCGATTTGCTGAATGGACAAGGAGGCTGGAAGTCAGATGGGTGCTATATACTCTACTCGGATGAAAATATCACCACCATGCAGTGCAACTCCCTTAGTAACTATGCAGTTTTAATGGTACGGCAGTTGTTAACTTGATGCACATAAACACTAAATTTCCTCATTTTTTTCCCTATGTGTAGTTAAATGAAGATTTTTTAAAAAGAACTTTTAACATAAATTGTTACCTGTAGTTAAGGGGTGATACTTGGTGTAATTCTGAGTTTAAAGGGAAATTAAGTTACTACGAAATGCAGTGTGTGGGATTGAATTTGGTTACAGGGATTTTCAGTAAACTTTATAAGTGAGACAGTTCAACTAAACTTTGACCTTCTGAAAATTTGGAGACATTTGGGTCTATACAGTCTAACTCTTCACCAGGAAAGAGTGACTCATTTGCCCAGAGATACACAGTGGATAGTGAGGGATTTTCCTTTTTTGCCATCGTGCACCTTCTTCCACTATACATCATAATTTTTAGACTCTTCAATTTAGAGTAACAGTGGCAGTTTCTGTTTAGTTACTGTAACTGACGGTATTGACATAGTTAAGGCCTTTTCACTTTTAATGCTAATCAAGCTGCTGTTGTTTTCTGTTACTTACCACTGTTCCTACCTGTCAGTCTTTGGTAGCCAGTTTCTTTAGTCTGAGAGAAACTAAAATGTATGGATGTATATCAATGTGTATATGAATGTGTAGGAACGGGTCTTATTATTAGTGACTTACCTAAGTGAGTCGGATTCCTGAGCTGATAATTGTGAAATTAGCCATGCTATTTGTATTTTTTATATTACAGTATATAAATGGAGTAGTACACATGGATTTGGAGAACAGTAGAAGGAATTACTTACGAATCTGAAAGGCATTTCCAAGAAGTCATACAGGACTAGCCTGGGAGTGAGGAAGCTTATGTTTATGTTCCTGCCCCCAGCTCTGAATCTGTTATCTAGATAATATTTTATCAAAGCTGAGTGATCTCGAAACGTGATATATCTTAAAAAAATTTTTTTTTAATGTTTATTTATTTTTGAGACAGAGACAAAGCATGAGCAGGGGAGGGCAGAGAGAGAGGAAGACACAGAATCTGAAACAGGCTCCAGGCTCTGAGCTGTCAGCACAGAGCCTGACACGGGGCTTGAACTCATGAGCCGTGAGACCATGACCTGAGCTGAAGTCGGATGCTTAACCGACTGAGCCACCCAGGCACGCCGAAACATGATATATCTTAATTTTTGTAAATTCTTCTTTTCTTAACAAATGTGCATTTACCACTAGAAGTGATCTTGAAGCAAGCTTGAAGTAGGATAAATTTTCCTGAACTCCTTTTTTGTTTTTTTCTTTGTACCTCTGCTAAGCATATACTTACCCAGTAGCTGGTCAGACACGTAGAGGAGTGACTATATTGTTCAGCAGGGCGTAAAGATGGTCTTTCAGTGACCTCCATTAATATGTGGGTTATTTAGCTTGGCTGACGGTGGATAGAGTCTACACTAGTCAGACTCAGCCATATTTGTTTAAGTCATTGATCCTTTTCTTGTGCATGGTTCTTGTTGATAAGTTTAGGCTTCTGACAAATAGAAGATGTTTGATGTCTGTAAGTCTGGTGTCTGTAAGTTCACATTTTATTATTTTGTAGTAACCTTTCACATTAAAGCATGAAGCATTAATTAACGTATGAAGCACTTTCTTTCACTTTTAAAGTGTTGTCATTCAGGTTTTGATTATAAAATAACATGAAACTAGAAAGTACTGGAGGAAAAATACTAGAGATACAGCATTGTCTGAACTTTATATAATAATCAGAAAAATTTGGGTAAAATAAATGAAACAAAACACACACAAAAGGCATTTTATAAGCTTCACTGTTAATGACATGATACTGCACGTGTGAAACTTTTATTTTTACTTAATACTAGTTTAAAGCATCTATTTTTAACTTCCTTAGTTGTTCTTCTAAACTATTTAAATTGGTATAATCCTTTTCTAGAAAGAATAAGCTATTTTATCTTTCATGCTTTTCATCTTTTAAAAAATGTAATACACAGTTCTTATTTAAAGCTAAAATACAGTATTGAGATATTTTTCTATTTTCACAGAATATCCCTTTCTTTTGCTTTTTAAAAATATAACTGTGCCATCTAGAGGCTGCAAAGTGAAATGTATCTGAAATTATTGACAAAATTATAATAAAGTTAGTATATGGGATTTTTAGAGTTGCTAATTAAACATAAAGGCAGAGCTAATTAAATTATACCTATTCTTAAGTAAATATATGTTCTAAGATAAAAGTGGTGTCTTCAAAATAATGGAAGGCAGCATCTTTTTTCCTTACCTGACACTATTTTGAATAATAGATAAAATCCTATTTTTCTTGAAAACTGTCTTAAAATACATGGCTTTATATAGAAAATCTAAATTCCTAATTCGGCATTAAAAATCTTTTTTCTGATCTGGTTTTAAATAACTTTGTATTTAAAAAAATGAGACAGAAAGAATATATTGGTTTGCAAATCTGGAATAGATACCGTAGTTTGATTTAGTAGATGTCCTGTGGTAACCAATCATGTCTATCCTCAGTCTTGATGGGAGAGAAAAAACTTACATAGAAATTGGGTTTGTTGGAATTATATGATCCGAAAAATAGGAATTGAGGCAGGAAGATTCCTAGAAGTTGGGGTGAGTAGGAGACAAAAAAACCTGAATAGCCAGGAGGCGATGAGTAGGGTCAGACAATTTACATAGCACTTAATACTTTAGTCGGTGATAGGCACAAAAATGTGTAATGACCTCAGTGCCTTGATTCCTTTTTGTTACCGTATTCACACAGAAATACATGAAACTAAAGAGTACTCATTTGTTTTTACGTCTTTCTAGTGCAGGTTTGAATCTTTGTTTATATAAAACTTGCTGAATGAAAGCAAACTACAGCTTTGTCTACTCTATAACTGAACGTGAATGTTAGCACCGTTGGGTTTTTTTTCTTTATAATTCTTAAATAGGTTCTACATTCACACAGATCAAGTGTTTTGATTATTTCTGCACATTAACGTAGAGTGAAAACTTGGCCTCCACCCCTCTCCCCCATCACAGTCATTCTGCACCAAATAGGTAACCTGTCACTAATAAAAGTTTCTTTCCTGTTGTTGAAGAGATGTTCATGTATGTTGAAACAAAATGAATAGGTAGTCCTCTTTTCTTCCATTTTTACATGAAGGTTGCATGCTGCAAATGTTGTTTCAGGCCATGCTTTTTTTCTGTGTCTCTAATGATGATGATGATGTCCATGGAACAATTTATCTTATAATAAAGATATCTTTATGATGATACCTTAGGATGATATGATTCTGGTGGCTAATTTTCATTAAGTGCTCATGTATTGGGCATTCTTGTGAAGTCTTTACATGCATCAACTTATTTGGTCATCAGAGCTACCTCACAAGGTCTAATACTATTATCATTACCCCCAGTTGACAGATGGAGAACCTGAGGCATAGCGAGGTTAAGCACCGCCCAACTTGATAAAGTTAGTGTCGCAATTGAGATTTGAATTCAGAGTCCAGAAATCTGTGTTCTTAATTGCTCTACTAAATCTCCTTTCAGAAATCTTTCTATATCTTCCTCATTCTTTTTTACTGTTGAATATTATTTATGCCCCTACCATGATTTATTTAGGTATTCCTCTCTTGTTTCTAGTAATTGCCGTGCACGATATTAGTTTGCACATTTAATAGAAAATCTGCAGGATAAATTTTCTAAAGTGGGATTGGTAATCAAAGGGGACCAGTTGTGTTCCGTGGAGGTATTGGGCAGAGTGCACAGATAGATCTGAAGTGTCTGGCTTAATGATATTTTTATGTGAATATGCACATTTGGCTACCATCAAGATCAAGATTTTTGCTCGAGCACTTGTTAGCTCTTCTATGCTTCTTTTTAGTTAATCCCACCATCATCTCAAGAGGTATCCCCCCACCCCCTTATGTCTATCACCATAGATCAGTTTTGCCTGCTTTTCAGCTTCATAAAATGAAATTTTACAGCATGTACTCATTTATATCTGATGCCTTTCCCATCATTACATCTATGAAATACATCTTTGTTTTTACATATGGCAGCAGCGTATTCTTTTTCATGCTACATAGTTCTTTGGAGGAAAATACCAAAACTTGTATGTTCTACTCTTTATGGGCATTTGAGCTGTTGCTAGTTTCAGGCATTCAAAGCAAGCTGCTACGAGTATTCACATACTTGGTTTTTGGCAGACAGAGGCACTCAGGAGTGGGATTACTGGATTGTATGTACCCGTATATTTAGCTTTGGTAGCTAATGCCATACAGTTAACCAGAGTGGTTATTTTGGTTTATAGTCTCACCAGTAATGAGAGTTTTCGTTGCTCCACATCCTTGCCAGTGGTTGGTAGTGTTAAGTCTTTAATTTTAGCCTTTAGTGGGGGTATTATGATGTATCTTTGTGGTTTTAATTTGTCGTTCTCTGTTGACTAGTGATGCTGAGCACCTCTCCATTTTCTTGTTGTGAGTTTGGGTATCCCTTTATTGTGAAGTTCTTGCTCAAATCTTGCCTCTTTGTTTTCATTATCTTTGGCTTTTATTTTTCTCATTCAGTTTTATTGAGATATAATTGACATGCAACACTGTGTAAGGTGTGCAGCATGACTAGACTTCCATATATTATGAAATGATCACCACAGTAAGCTTAATGAGCATCTGTTATCTCATATAGAAACTAAAAAAAGAAAGAAAGGAAAGTTTGAAGCTCTACTCTCTCAGCAGCTTTCAAATATACTGTTCAGTAGTGTTATCTTATAACTGGACGTTTGTACCTTTTAACCATCTTCAGCTGTCCTCCCTCCTTCCATGCTCTGCCTCTAGTAACCACAAAAATGATCTCTCTCTGTGAGGTTGGTTGGTTTGTATTTTGTTCATTTATATTGCTTTGTTTGTTTTTAAGATTCTACATATAAATCTTGCCTATTTTTAGTTTGGTATCTGTTTTTTTCTTATGATTTATAGGAATTGTTGATATGAATTGTGAATAGGAGCTCTTTGTTGGATTTATGTGTTTAAAATGTCTTCTCCCAGGGGCTCCTGGGTGGCTCAGTCGGTTGAGCGTCCAACTCTTCATTTCGGCTCAGGTCATGACCTCATGGTCTGTGATATCGACCCCCGCGTCAGGCTCTGCACTGACAGCACAGAGCCTGCTTGGGATTCTCTCTCTCTCTCCCTCTTTCTGCTCCTCCCCTCCTCGTGCATGTGCTCTTTCTCTCAAAATAAATAAATAAAATAAAAAAAAAAACGTATTTTCTCCCAGGGCATGCATGCCTTAATGAGTTTGGGCTGTTGTAACAGAATACTGTTTATATAAGCAACAGATTTCTCACAGTTCTGGAGGCGAGAAGGCCAAGATCAAGGTGCCAGCAGAGTCAGTGTTTGGTGAGGGCCTGCTTGTTGGTTCATAGATGGTGTCTCACATGGTGGAAAGGGCAAGGAAGCTGTCTGTGGTCTCTTTTATAAAGGTGCTAATCTCAGTCATGAGACCACGATCCTGTCCTAATCACCTCCCAAAGACCCCACCTCCTAATACCATCAAATTGGGAATTAGGATTTCAACATATGGATTTGGGAGGGGTGCAAGCATTCAGTCTTTAAAAGCGACTTTTTCCTTTTTCTTTTAATGTTGTCTTTTTATGTACAGAGTTTCTTAATTTTTCTAAAGTTTTGCTTTTTATAGTTAGTGCTTTTTATTTCCTCTTTTAAAAAACTCTTCCTATCTCAAGATTATGAAGATACTCTTTGTTTTCTTTAAGAAGCTTTAATGTTTTTTATCTTTTACATATAGGTCCATGATTTCGACTGGAATTGACCTTTGTATATGGTGTGAGGTAGGGGGAGCCTTTTTGTTCCATAGGGGAAAAATTAAAAGCAGCATAGAAGTCATATCCTTTATTAATTCTTCATTTTTTATTTTAGAGCCTCTTTTAAATTTTATTTTTGGTGAGCTTTTTAATACTTCTTTGTAGTCTGACAAACGGGATACCCTGTGGTATTTTCTTTGAACTTGATTCCATTCTTCAGATCATGGTGAGTTTACATAATTACAGATTGATAGTTAATCTTATACTTTTTTATTTTTTATATGAGGGAGACAGGGAGAACACAAGTGGGGGAGGGGCAGACAGGGAGAGAGATTCCCAAGCAGGCTCCACCCTGCCAGCGCAGAGCCTGATGTGGGGCTGGAACTCACAAAAAGATCATGACTTGAGCCGAAACCAAGAGTCAGATGCTTAATTGTCTGAGCCACCCAGCTGCCCCTATAATTACTCTTATTATTAATATAATGACAATGGATTATTTAAAACTGCCAGTGACTTTATATTTAGTAAGTCTTGGGCTAGAAGTAACATGCAAATGTATGAATCTATTTTTATCAAGTTAACAAAGATTTTCAAAAACTCTTCTTCTTCCCTTTATTTGGGTCCTTAATCATCATCTTTGTGTGGGGTTTTTTTGTTGTTTTTTTTGTTTTGTTTTGTTTTGTTTTTTTGGAACACCTTCAGGTGTTTGGATACCTTCTGCCTGCTCTGGCAAAGTTAGCTTCTATGAAAAACTATACTTTTCACTTCCTTTCTCCATTATTTTCTTAAAATTTGTACTGTAAAGAGTGAACAGTATCACTCTGATGGTCTGTTATGTACACTTGCAAATGTTGAGTTTTTCTCTCCTCAAAGGTACCTCCTGGTGGTCATATATTTGGGTGGTGTATTAGTGATCTTTGTGCTATTGTATCACAAAGCTTATGTATATAACTGAAAATAATTTTAATTCAGATTTATATTTTGTTGCTTTAGATATTTAACTTCTATACTATCCTAATCTCCTCAGTTGTCTCAGTAGTCTTACATTCTTGTATTTTAATGCCATCAAGATAGGAGGATTTCTTACCTTATTTTGTTTCCTTTATACCTGACATCTGTAAATCATGGTGGCCCAGAGCAGTCAGCTGCTTTTTTTAAATGGTTATATACTAAGTGGTTCATAAGTACCTGCAGAATAGCCTCAATTTCTCCCTTGGCCCTCAAAGCCTAAAGTTAACTGTTTACTGCCTGGCACTTTATCCCTTTCCTTGGTCAGTCTCTCAGCAGGAGTTCTTTTCCATTTGGGCAGGTCAGTTCGTTGTGATCATCAAAAATGCCCCAGTAGGGCACCTCTGGGTGGTTCAGTCAGTTAAGTTGTAAGATCAGATCCCCATCTCGCAGTTTGTGAGTTCGAGCCCTGTGTCAGGCTCGGTGCTGATGTGCGGAGCCTGCTTGGGATTCTCTTTTTCCCTTTCTTTCTGGTCACACCCCCAACTCCGGCTCTCTGTCTCTCAAGATGCGTAAATATGCCCCAATAGAAGCAGTGCCCTGTGAAACTGGTGACGGTAGCACCTGTGCCTTTCTCTAGCTATAACTTGGAATTATAAGAGTCTTTGCCCTTTATTTCAGCCTCTAGTTTCTTTCATCTACTGTGTTTTATTTACTTGGCTTTTGAAAATACTAATTGCTTTTATTTTTTAAATTTTATTTAAAATATTGTTTGTTTATTTGAGGAGAGAGAGGGTGGGGGAGGGGCAGAGAGAGAGACTCCCAACCAGGCTCTATGCTGTCAGCACAGAGCCCGACCCAGGGCTTGATCTCACAAACTGTGAGACTGTGACCTGAGCCAAAATCAAGAGTCAGACGCTTAACTGAGCAAGCCACCCAGGCTCCGCAGTGCTGGCTTTTAAATGTAATTACTATACACGGTATATTTTGAGAACTGAATTGGAAGTTTGAAGTTTCATTAGCTATTTTAAAAAAAATTTTTTTTTTTTTATGTTTTTATTTATTTTTGAGACAGAGAGAGACAGAGCATGAGCAGGGGAGGGGCAGAGAGAGAGGGAGACACAGAATCTGAAGCAGGCTCCAGGCTCTGAGCTGTCAGCACAGAGCCTGACGTGGGGCTCAAACTCATGGACCGTGAGATCATGACCTGAGCCGAAGTCAGATGCCCAACTGACTGAGCCACCCAGGCTCCCCAAAGTTTCATTAGCTATTATGCAGACACCTGTGTTGTTACTCTCAACAAGGCCCATGGATGGCACGTTTGCATGCCCCCCGCCGGCTCCTACCCAGACCTTGCCAGGTGATTGGTAGTGTCTTCACTGTATAGTGGGGTAACTCTTCCGGAATCACGTAGCCAGCACGTAAGTGGGGACGTGTTACTGAACGTTTCCTAGAGGAACGTACAATGAGTGGTGCACGGAAGGAGTCTGAAGACGAAACCCTGGCTACTGAAAGCTTATCTTTAGTTATTCATCGTGCACTGGAATAGTAGTTTCCTGTAGAAATGAAGAAGAAACGTGTCTGCTTTTACTAGCATCTAACTGGCTCTCGTTGCCCCAGTGTGTTTTTGAGTTTTCCCATTGATATTCTGGACTTGTGGCAAAATGTGAACACACTGAGGCCCTGTGCTATTGACTAATCTCGTGGGCATCTCGCAAGGGCTGGTTGCTCAGACCTTGTGGCCATAGGACTTTTCTCTTGTATTTTCTCTTTTTGGTACTTAGTTTACAGCCTGTCAGCTCTCGAGGGCTGGGACTGTGTTCCGCGGTTCGCTGAATACCCGGGGTTTGGCACAGCTCCTGGCCGTGGCGGGTACCCAATTAACGTTTGTCAAATAAATAGATGAATTGCAGGTTTGAGACCCATCACAGCGTAGTGGAACACTCAGACTGGAATTCAATTTCCCTTGTTGCATCTCCAGTTTCTTATTAACTGTGATTTTTGTCAGGCCCCGTGAGCCTCTGTTCATCATTTGTTACGGTGAGGGGCTTGTTAAGGTGTTCTGATAAGATCTTTTTAGATCCATAATTGTATTGTGTCGGCTTCCCATTCTTCTGTGGGAAAATTTGCCCCCTTTTCCATCTAGCTTTTCTGGATGTGTCCGGCACCTTCAGATTAAAGATGTGTTTCCTGTGAACTACTTCCTGCATCCAGCTGTCATTTTGTAGCCTCCAGAGTCTGTCTAGAAGGATCATGTGGTGACGGGATCTGGTGACTCTACAGCTTGGACTTCTACAACCCTTATTGTCTGGCATGGTGGCTGTAGCCGGCACGGAAGCCGCGTTCCCAGCCTGTTTTGGTCCTTTACGAGGAAGAAGCCTTATGTGTCTACTGTTTTCATTGTAGTGGGGGCACTGTCTGCATCGTGTTGGAGAACACAGACTTGGCAGCCACGTTCTCTTGGACCTAATCCTCACGGAACTTAACCTCTCTGCTCCTCAGTTGTTCAAACTATGAAATGGGGCCCGTGATTTGTGTACCTCATAGAGTTAACTTGCTGTGAGGTGCTGGCCTAGTGCCTGGATTATCATAAATGCCAAATGAGTGATTTGCCGTTATTTTACGGTATTGATTTTTGAGCTCTTCGCTCCCAAAACCGTGTTGCCTTTACCGTCCTCAGACGTTGTTGTGATCTGATCGTGCATCCCTCTCCCCTGTGACTTGCATTTCTTCATGGGCAGGACCCATGTCTGACCCTTGTGTCCCCAGCGCCTTACACGGTGTTTAGTCCACTTGTGTTTGCTGGCCTTGGAGCTAAGCTTGCCTGCACAGGTTGGGAACGTCTGTCTGGGCTTGGCTGTCTCGGAGGTACTGCTGGGCTGTGCCTTATCACAAGGCTGCTGCTGTCTGTCACCCTTGTAGCAAAGTCAGTATGCAGATTTGCAAAGCCGACGTACAACAAGGTACGTGTGTGCGTGTATGTATGTATGCATGTGTGTGTGTACACATACACACATACACGAACACAGCCTAAGTGCACACACCGTAGTAGTTTACACGGTGGGAGTCAGAAAGGCAGAGTAAGGTGTGAGGAAAACAGCATGAAACATTGGTCCTCGAATAAAATGAAGACATCATAAAGGTCAGAGTGTTTTAGTCTCTGGAGAACATCTCCGCATGTCCAGAACAGTGCTCCCAGAATGGTCCTTCCTTTTCTCCCCCCAGGATTTGACGGGATCTGAACTCTACACCCAGGCGGCCAGTCTTCTGCACCCCGTGGTTTACACCACCGCTGTCATCCTTCTCTTGAGCCTCTTGGCGGTCATCATCAGTTACATATACCATCGCAGGTAAGAAGGGGAACTTGGTGAATGGAGGACTTTGACTTGGAGGGTGTTTTTCACCTTGAATGAGGATAAAGCTGAGTTTTAACACCGTGCTATCCTTCCAAAGTAAGAGCAGTTCCTTGAGAACGCTTCAAGCCTCCTTCATTTCATGCAGTTTGAGACATAAGTAATTAGTCCATGCGGTGGTAAATTCATCTTTTATAGCATCCAGTCTGTTTGTATCTGGGAAAGAACATGGGAGGGATGTGTTGGAGGCGGGGAGGTGAGGCTTGGGGACAACCGTGGGTGAGGGGAGCCGGAGGCCTCTTACCCGTAGCCGTGTCGTCCAGCTCCAGACTGTGGTGGTATGTGTGTTTTATGACTTTTTGCAGGTTGCGATATTCTTTATTTTAAAGATGGCATTTGTAAGAAAGTTTGTGGCATTTCAGTGTGGGATATGGTTTCTGTTAATTGGAGGCAGAGCTACAGAAACTTTTATTTTATGGTAGGAACTAGAGGGATTCGCTAAGCAAAAATTCACTTCACAAGAGGTTTTGCCAGAATGTATTTTCCTTTTTAAGCTGGACATATATGGCATTTCTTGACATTTAGTTAAGAAACAAAAGGAGATTTTGATGTTAAAAAAAGAAAGATTTCAGCATTTTGTTACGAAAGGCCAGGAAGAAATGCACTGGGCATTTAGACGCGTTATCCTAGTAGGTCAGAAAAAGTAGAGATTGGCACCTTGCAGAAACCTCTAGGAAGCAAACAAGTAATCCCGCCGTCAGAAGACATCATAACTAACAGAAGCCCAGATATTTCTTATTATGGAGAATTTGTTTAGCCTTTCGTGGGTGCAGTAGTTCCATAAACGACTTGTCTCTTTTGGTCATAAAGTTAAATGTTAAGACACTGTATTGACTTAAATGTCTCAAATCCTGTGTGTGTGTGATAGTGTATGTGTTCTAAGTAAAATGTTTAAGCATGAAACCTTTACATCTGGCCTTTTGTGTTGGTGGAATTGCTGACTTGTGGATGAATATCATAGTATCCTGCTTCACATGGACTAGCCTGAATATTAATGTTTCTTTCTTTCAACAGTCTGATTAGGATCAGTCTCAAGGGCTGGCATATGCTTGTGAACTTGTGCTTTCATATTTTCCTGACCTGTGTGGTCTTTGTGGGAGGAGTGACCCAAACCAGAAATGCCAGTGTCTGCCAAGCGGTAAGTCAGAATGAAAAACTGGAATGGGAAAAAAATACTGGTATTAGAAAGTAGTTTCATGTTTTATTAACTTGTAAAAGGAAAAAATGCTTCTTCAGGTTGTTTTTTCTTTAACGAAAGTTAAGCCAAGTGTCACTTACCAGATTTCAGGTTTTGAACTCTTAGTTCACAGTTGAACACATGACTTAGGGAGCTTGTCTCTTTATCCTTGGGAATTCATTGCTACTTGTTATGTCTGTTATGGTGGCAGACATCTAATTTTAAAAAATTATAAGACCCTGACTTCAGCTAAGAGAAAAGTGTGTTTTCTGACAGTAGAGTTTTAAAAGTTATTTCACCTATTTATGACAAAAATAGGAACTTCAAAAAGATTTAACTGGAAGATATAAAAATCAGAAACTTGTGAGGTGTGGTAAATATGAAAAATTTAAAAAATATTCAACTTTTGGGGCTCCCGGGTGGCTGAGTCAGTTAGGTGTCCGATTTTGGCTCAGGTCATGATCTCGCGGCTCGTGGGTTCGAGCCCCCCATCGGGCTCTGTGCTGGATCATCAGCTCACAGCCTGGAGCCTGCTTCAGATTCAGTCTCTGTCTCTCTCTGCACCACCCCCTCTCTCTCAAAATATAAATAAGCATTAAAAAAGCATGTTTAAAAATATGCAACTTGTAACTTCAAATAAGTAAATTATTATATGTAAGCTTAGTACAGTATTCTTGTAGGATAAGTATAAAAAAACCCAAAATTATTCAACATATGAATAGACCTAAAATTCTCCGTATTTCCTATATTTGCATATTTTTTTCTGTATACATGATAGCAAGTGGTGCCATATCGTAATTAAGAGTCACACTGCCTGGATTTGGATCTCAGGTTTACTGTTTACTGTTTTGATGGAGAGTTTATTTAACATTTGTTTTTTTAAGTTTATTTATTTATTTTGAAAGAGGCAGAGCAAAAGCAGGGGAGGGGCAGAGAGAGAAAGGGACAGAGGATCGGAAGTGGGCTCCATCCTGACAGCAGAGAGCCCTATGTGGGGCTTGAACTCACAAATTGTGAGATCATGACCTGAGCCAAAGTTGGACACTTAACAGACCAAGCCACCCAGGCACCCCTAACTTTGTCTGTTAATTGCAAAAAACATATAACAAAAAGATACACCCTCTTCACAAACTTTTAAGTGTACAGTTTAAATATAAGTACAATGTTGTATAGCAGATTTCTACAACTTTTTCATCTTGCATGACTGAAACCTGTTTTAGCATGACTAAAATGCTGTATCTGTTAAACAGCAACTTCCTGCTCCCCTCTCCTCCCAGCTCTGGGCCACCTCTGTTTCACTTTCTGCCTCTATGAGCTTGACCACTTAGATACCTCATCCAAATGGACTCATGCAGTATTTATCCTTCTGCAACTGACTGGCTCATTTCACTTCGTGTAAAGTCCTTCAGTGAGGTTCATGCATGTTGTAGCATGGGATAGGATTTCCTTCCTTTTTATGGCTGAATAGTATTCCATTGTATGGACGCACCACATTTTCTTTATCCATTTACCAGTTGATGGACATGTAAGTTATTTCCATCTCTTGGCTGTTGTGAATAATGTTACAGTGAACATGGGGGGTGCAGATGTCTCTTTAAGATCCTGTGATTTCAGTGTTTAGCTTTTCTGTGTTTCAGTTTTCTCACCCATAAATTGGGGATAATAATTGAGTTATCAGATTATGTGATTATTTATATACGAAAAATCCTACAGTAATTCACAGATAAATTATTTGAAGTAATGGGAAGGTTTAGCCAAGGGGGAACATACAGGAGTTTGATGCTAGCTTGCAGAAATAGAACTCTGAGAAAACATAATTAATGTGAAGGTGCCATTTATGTGGCATCAGAGAATATCAGGTACCAAGAAATAATAAAAGATGTTCGCGATTTACAGGCAAAATTGTAATAAAGTATTAAAGAAGACCTAAGTAAATGGAAAGGTATACTAGGCTGAAGGAGAGGTAGTTTTAATATCAGAAAAGTGGTGGTTCCTCTGAAATTAATATATACATTAAATAATTTTTTTTACGAAACTCAGTAAGATGGTTTTTAAATCTACATTAAAAGCAAAGGACCGAAGATAAAGATAGCCAGGACTTATCTGCACGGGAAGAGTAGAGCGAGAAGACTGCCCTTCTGATCATCAGAGCTTGTGAGGCTCTTGTCATGAACACCGAGGCATTTGGTGTAGGGAGAAGGACACAGACCAGTGCAAGCAGAAGGGAGACCCCCAAGGCAGACCCATGTGGAACTTTGGTGTGAGACTGAGGCTGCACGCCTCATCAGTTAGGGAAAGAGAGACCTCTGCAGTAAAATAAAAAGGAGCTGGGAAAATCCACGTGGAAAAACGTTACAGTTGTGCCTTATAAGATGTCAATTCTGGGTGGATTAAAAACTAACATGGTCAAGCCAAAATGCTAAAATTCATAGTGGGAAATATCACCATTCTTGGGATAAGGGATTTCTTAATTATGACACTAAAAGGCATTGACTAGAAGAGAGATAATTGTAACTGAATTAAAAATAAGAGCTTTTGTTAAGATTCCTTAATGAAAGTGGAAGGACAAGCTAACAAATTGGAAGACGCTGTTCCTTTTTTTGTTTGTTTGTTTGTTTTATTTTTTTTTTACTCTCAATTTGGTTAACATACAGTCTAGTCTTGACCTCAGGAGTAGATTCCCGTGATTCGTCACTTACATACAACACCCAGTGCTCATCCCAACAAGTGCTTTCTTTAATGCCCATCACCCATTTTGCCCTCTCCCCTGGCCTCCACCCCCCCCCCCCCCCCCCCCCCCCCCCCACCATCAACCCTCAGTTTGTTCTATTTAAGAGTCTCTTATGGTTTGCCTCCCTCTCTGTTTTTATCTTATTTTTCCCTCCCTTCATCTGTGATCATCAGGTGAGTTTCTCAAATTCTACATGAGTGAAATCCTAGGAGACCTGGAAGACATTCTTCTTAATACATACCACCGAAAGGACATTAGGATAAAAAATACATTAAAAACTGTAATCAATGAGAATGTCCCAACCGACCCAGTAGAAAAAGTGGTGAGAGTGGACAGGCTTTTCATAGAGGAGAATGTATACACTGAGGGAGTCCGTATACACGGGAAGAGGTACTCAGCAGCATGGGTGGTCATGGAGATGCAAATTAAGACAATGTGGTAATATTTATGCCTTTTCCGTCAGCAGAAGTCAAGCCTGACACTGCTGGGTCATGAAGAACATGTGGGTCCACATGTTTTATACATAGTGGGTGGGAATGTAAGTGGATGATTTGGGGAGGCTTTGCCATCTGAAGTTAAACATGCACACACCTTGAGACCCAGCAGCCCCACTCCTGGAATCAGAGGGTGAGCTTGCCCGTAGGCAACAGGCACACGTGCGCGTGTGTACGTACATGTGTAGGAGTATACGCATGCACATGAATATTCATAGCAGCGCTGTGCACAATAGAAAAAACCTGGACGCAACCCAAATGCCCATCGGTGAGAGAGCGGATGAATAAACTGTGATATCATGCAGCAGTCAGAACTAATGAATGACAACAATGTGTAACAATATGGGTAAGTCTTAGGAACATAACGTGAAAAAATTAAGTCCCATAAATTACATCCACCCCGCCGTCTTTTTTTGTAAAGAAAAAAGTAATATGGGAACAGCTCGCTTTTAATGGAAATATGTAGATGTGGTAAAGCTGAGGAAGGAAGGCAAAGAGATGGTAAACATAAGGTATAGGGTGGTTACCTGGGGTGAAGGGGATTATGTTATTTGATACAGGTTTGATCAAGGTCTCACCTTTTGATCAAGATTCCTAGATGCTTGCAAACAGTAACTAATTAAATCAAAGCAGGCCATGCTTGGTCTCGTCATTAGAATGTGTCTTGAACCTAAGGCTGGCAATTAATCTAGTATTGTAGAGCTGACCTCTAACTGACAATAGGAGTGTGTATAAGAATCATGGAGAGGATTAAGGAACTCAGGAATACCTGGTATACAGAAGGTGCTCGTAGATAGTAGCTATTATTACTGCTGTCACTAGTGACAAAATCACCTCTCAGCTGTGCAGAATGTTTCTGTTGTAGGCCATTAGTATACATTGAGAAACAAACCTGATTGGAGCCTACGACAGGTCAGATAATGGGACTTGGGTCAACTGAATCCATGCACAGAAGATAGTCTCCTGTTTTCTCAGTCCTTCCCCGCTTCTGATTTCTCTTCATCTTGTTTGGGGGCCTCAGTTTTACTGTTACTGTTTGAGAGATACTGTCCCTCCCCTCCCCTCCCCTCATTATCATACGGTACTTATTACATTTCCATGATGCCTCTGAAACTTTGCAGTCGACTGGTGTTTACCTGTTTACTGACTCTGGACGCGACGCTCTGCAGGGGCAGGAATCCCCTGGATTTGATTCACCCGTGTTTATCCAGGGATCAGCCCAGGACCTGACCCAGAGTAGGTGATACTAGATGCTTAGCAAGTACTTACTGGGTGAACGAACAGAAAAAGGCCTTTGTTTACAAATAGTAGAAAACATTCAACCCTGGAGCCATCCTGAGCATGGGCTGTTAGGAGCGTGCCCAGCACAAGCGGTGGTAGTGGTAGTCTCACTTTTGTCTAAAAATAGTCATTGTTTTCACAAAGCAGACACATTTATTTCACTAAGGAGATGAATAGAAAGAGGCCTTTGTGAAGATGACTGCCTTTCATTGCCCTGAATGACATTTTATACCATTTCTAGAAAGAAAAGGAGATGAATTTGCATGGAGTTATCCGGGGCCTCTACACTGAAGGTCCATTACATAATTATTTATTTTTTAAAAAGGGAAAGGCAAGTCTTTAGATGTTTTCGTATGTCGTGTTCTTCTGTTTTTACAATGTTTTCCCCTTCTTCTATGAAAGACATTCTTGCTGCTTCTGACTCAGACATGCCTGGTTTTGCTTTGCTGTTGTGATAGTTCAGTTAGAAGCCAGCTGAGCGGGGGGGTTGGTAGAAGGCGTGCAGGACTGGCCTGGGGTTCTGGACACTAGTAGGTAGGTTCAAATTCGGTGTCTGCCAAATGACTAGTATGACTACCCGCTTAACCTGGTAGGGACTTAATGCTTCTTCTGTACAATAATGGGTTGGGCTAATTAACTTAAATGATCATCAAGGTTCCTCCAGCGGAAACCCTAAGGTTCTAAAACGGAACCCTAAGGTGTACGTATCTTACATGCAGTTTGATATGTGTACCTGATCAATGTACTTTTATGTTTCTTATCTCCCTTTTTAGTGCTCATATATTTTATGAGCGGCAAGAACAGGTTCTAATATAGGTTCCACCCCACAGTGATTGGTTGAGGTTATTCGAGGTGCCACTAGGCACCAGCCAGGTCCTTCCCACTCTGTCTGTTCCAAGAGTACATTCTACAGCCTTTTACTCTCTTTGGCAGAAGGAGTCGAAGGAGAATAAGAAGCTGAGTGACAGAGGAGCCAGGGCTGTTGACTCCCAGTTGGAAAGGTTCTGGGTTCTGGGTCATGATGCACTGCCGGATAATTGTTTGATAATTAATCTTCTGTCCTTGGTTTCCCTGGTTTTCCTTAGAAAAGATTTGGCGGGATCTTACCTAAGTCCCCTTGTTCCTCTACCATTCCATCCATGATTTAATCTATTAAGCACAGTGCTGGCTGACCTTCTCTGGTGTCCTTTTGTATCTCTTATCTAGAGTTCTTCTGCAATGACACGTGAAATGCATTGGGGAAATTTAATCAGTGAATATTAAGAGAGTCGACTTGCCAACTACTGCAAATGTGTTATCTTAACTTTCATGTTAACCCTGGGAGGTACTTCTTACTCATCTATTTTATCAATACAGAAATTGAGTCGTAGGGATTTGAAACAGCTTGCCCCAAATCAAGGGCTGTTAGGTGGCAGAGGTGTGATTCAGATGCCAGTCTCTCTGACTCGGGTGGCCCTCCCCCCTCACCACTGTGCTTTACTGTTCAGTGAAGACACACAGCACAATAGAAGGGGCATGGGATTTGGAAGCCAACAGGTGTGGTTGGGACATTAGGAGGATAAATGGAAGCACGTACAAATTGTCTAAATACGTTTTTTGGCACATAGCAGGCATTCAGTAGTGGAAACTATTATTATTTCGTATGTATTCATACATTATTATATGAATATTAAAGATAATTTTTTTGCACACTTGCTGTACATGCTGTAATATCTTAGGTTTACTGGTGGTTAAAAGCATGGTTGTTATAATGTTTGGTCTCTAGTTTGTGAGTGTGGTTAGGTAGCTTATATGTAAAGTGCAACTCTTTTTTCTTTGTTTTTAAGGTTTTATTTTTTTATTTATTTTGAGAGAGGAAAAGAGAGAGGATCCCGAGCAGGCTTTGCAGTATCAGCACGGAGCCTGACGTGGGGCTCGAACTCACAAACTGTGAGATCATGACCTAGCTGAAATCAGGAGTCGGACACTTAACCGACTGAGCCACACAGGTTCCCCTCAAGGGCAACTCTTTAGGATGATTATTTTATATCCATTTTACAGCTTTGGAAATTGATATCCTGAGATCAGGTGACCTCACTAATCATTTGCATGCCCTATAAATTAGATTACTTATTCCCAAACTTTACAAACTTTCCCCTTGTATTTCTCATTTTTTTTTTTAATGCTTATTTATTTTTGAGAGAGAGAGAGAGAGAGTGTGTGTGTGTGTGTGAGCTGGGGGAGGGCAGAGAGAGAGGGAGACAGAATCTGAAGCAGGCTCCAGGGTCTGAGCTGTTAGCACAGAGCCAGACATGGGGCTCGAACTCGGGAACCACAAGATCATGATCTGAGCCGAAGTTGGACGTTCAAGCAACTAAGCAACCCAGGTGCCCCTCCACATGCATTTCTAACGCAAGTGGAAGAAATTTGACAGTGAGATTGTATTTCAAGGGTCTGATAGAGAGTACAGTAGGAAGTACCCCATTCCAAAAGCTAGGAATACCCTCTCTGCCAGTTCTCAGTCTCTCCTTTATTCCAGTTCTTGTGGAATATCAGGAGATTTGCTTCCATGATGGTTACTAGGAGACATCAGGCTCCTAAAATTCTGCTATTGGTAATATTTGACTGAAGGCTTCGGTAATTTCCAGCATGAATACTTCTGGAAATTTTGAAATGCCGTAGAAAACACTTCAAAATCTAAAGGTTGAGTTTTCCCTCTTGGATCTAAAACAAGAAAATGCTCCATCCTGCACCTCCTATGTTGAAAACATTTTTACTCCTGTTTTTTAAACTTACTTCACAGCTCAGTCTTATTCTTCTGACCTCAGCATCACTCATAAAGCCTACCATTGTGATTTGTCTTGAATGTTTTGGTGTCTGTGTACCAAATTCATTTACACTATTTTTACTTCTAGTATTTGGTGTGACTCCAGATAGCTTAAGGTTTATTTTCTGCTTTTTGTTCCACTTTCCTCTGTAAATTTTGCTTTTACAGTACAGTCAGTAAAACTAATGGAAGCCAAGGAGCCACTCCTCTCCTTACAAAGAAAATCAATCTGAGTTTTCTCATTTGGCCGAGCTGGATCCAGCCTGCCGGCCCTTCCCAAGTCACTGTAAGGTTCAGGCTGGACAGTGACTACCTTCGTTTTTGTCCTGCAAAAGAAGACTTGGGTTTTCATTTACCAGATATTGGCGCTCACTGGTTCTCATTAAAATTTCTGGGCAACAATCTAAATGCATGTATTATTGACACAGGTTTGGTGATGGCAGTCAGATCGATTCTCTTGAGATCGGAGAGCCATCTTTTTAGAATGAAAAAATTTTTCTTGAAGATTTTCATTAATAGGATGTTACCCGTGATAATTGTTTAAAAAGGAAACATTAAAATATGGTAGTTAGACAAGAAAGCTGAATTATGTCCTTGATGCCCCAGTGACACACTTATTTTTCTTAAAATGGATTTTAAGGCTTTCTTAGCCCCAGTACATAGCCTCACCTAGAATTTGATCTTCAACTAGAGTTGCTTCACACTCAAGTCACATGGTAAACATACCCTCCATCACCCCTCTGAGGGAAGAAACATAATTAGTGTGACCATTACATGTGCTACAGTTACCTGCTCTTAAATGGGTACCTATTGTGTCTTAAATATTGTAACCATATAATCCCCACAAAATTGCTAGAGATGGTTATTGATAATCTTCCCACTCTTCAAATGAGGAAAATTAATTTAGAGAGGTGACATTATTTACTTAAAAGCACACTCTTAATAGTAATACTTAAAATACAGGTACCATTTTTCTTGATTATTTACCATATGCCAGGCAATGTGCAAAATGCTTTATGTAGGCTCTCTTAGTTAGTCTCCCACTACTTTCATATCTCTCTCCGTTTACCAACGAAGAAACCAATGTTTGAGATGTTATGTGACTCTGCTAAGGTATCATAGCAGGTAAGGGGTGGATCCTGGTTTTAAAACCAGGCAGAAGTTGTTGATTCTAGACCTCACCCTCTTAACCACCAGTGTATTACCTTGCTGTCTTACCGTCACCGTATATAGTAAATACTTCTGAATTAGAACAACTCCGTTCTGTCACACTAAAGCTTATTCTCTGTGTATTGTGACTTTCAGTCTCTGGTTACCCTTGCCTTCTACATTCTTCCTTAAAACGGGCCTTCGAAACTGAACTCTAATTTATGACATTGCATCCCTGACACACACACCTTTGGTTTAAAGATATTGAAAAGCCAATTCTGTGGTGTATGAAGGGTTTTCTTGGGTATAAATTGTACGTAGTGTGTGGGCCTCCGAGATCCAAATGTTGGTTTGTCTGTTAGGGGACATAACCCTCTGTCACATGTCTGTTAGGGTCCTCTGTTTGATTCGTGGGTAGAGGAACTGATCTTTAGAAGATACTGTCATACTGGTTTTGAATCATATTTTTGGAAGTTACTTACCAGTTATTTTTGGTAAACCTTGGTGGCAGCTACTACTGGGGAATTTTTTTTTTTTTCCTTTTAGCTTACATATAGTCTTCAATCTTCTTTCTAGATTGGAATAATTCTTCATTATTCCACTCTTGCTACAGTACTATGGGTGGGAGTGACGGCTCGAAATATCTACAAACAAGTCACTAGAAAGGCTAAAAGATGCCAGGATCCTGATGAACTACCACCTCCACCAAGACCAATGCTCAGGTAT
Organism: Panthera uncia; assembly: GCF_023721935.1. Classification (NCBI taxonomy): domain Eukaryota; kingdom Metazoa; phylum Chordata; class Mammalia; order Carnivora; family Felidae; genus Panthera; species Panthera uncia. The sequence goes on along the minus strand of NC_064811.1, from coordinate 17,252,335 downwards.
TTGGTATCTTTGTTCAGTGTTTCATAGTAAATGTTCATGAAACATCAGTTTAGCTGAAGCTTCATAATAGCAAAACAATTCTGAGTAAGTTTTGGGGAGTACATAATGGACTTGGAAGCCGGGCTTCCTGGGTTTGGGCACTGGCTGCACAGCCGTCCAGCTGGAAGCCCTTCGTGAGGTTGTACCCTCTCCGTGCCTTCCTCTCTCATCTACAAAGTGGGAATAACTAAGTGCCGTAATGTGTGAAGCAGCATCTAATCGGCTCTAAGAAAATGTTAACTGTTTTTATCTCCTTGAGGCCATGTCAGAGATTTTTAACCTACTTAAGTGTGTTTCAATTTAATGATTCCCTACAAAGGACAACATAGTTTTGGAGTTACACCTTTCTTCACAATTATAAGAAGAAAATAATGGATTATTGTGCTGGATGAGTAAAAATTGACCAATGGTAATTGAGTTTACTGAATGCTGGCTGTGTACTTGGCACGGGACCAGAGACTTAAGCTGTCCTGCCTTTGAGGGGTTTACAGTCTGCGTGAGGAGACCGTAAAGAACCAGCTGCAGGCTGTGTAAGAACGTTACACAGTGGAGTTACGGTCTTTTGAAAGTGCAAACAAAGGCACCATTAATTTGGGGGGATGGTGTTAGGAAGTATTGACCATTAGTGATGATCCTTCATTAGGGATTAGAGCAAAGGGGAGAGGGGACACTCCAGATACAAGATTATGTGGTGAGTGAGCTGAGGAAACTTCAAGAAATGCAGTTTGGCGGGAACCTATGGTATGTGGTGGAGAGTTGCCGGAATTCTGAGTGAAAGTTACGTTTCAGGCCTTTGGAAGCCATGTTAAAATGTGGGCAGCCATTGAAGACTTACCTAAGGGAGTGGCCTGACTAGTTATCTCTTTAGAAGGACAGCTTTGCATTAATATAGAGTAAAAATTGGAGACCCTGAGAGTAAGGAATTCTGCTGAGGTCATTAGGGTGGTCCCCATGAGGACTGAAACCAGAACAGCATCATGGAGAGTAGAGGGTGTGTGTGTTGAAGACAGTTGAGGCAACTTCTCTAGGGTTGATGGCCAACTGGATTTAAAACGTGTGGGAGGGAGAGAATTCCAAGATGGTTACAAATTGCTCTAGTTTAGTTTGGCACATGGTGCTTCTGTCAACTGAGAAAATAATACAGGAAATGTAGAATGGGGGCGGGGCAGGTAAGCACAGGGGAGGCAGGCTTACTAGTACTTTTTGTGAGAAGTGTACATTTTTGGAAACCTGGTACTCAGTAGGGAAGATGTGCTAGGCATTTTACAGACAGGACAGGAGACATTTTCCATGTGTGGTGATTGAAGACAAGGATAATAAACCAAATCCCCCAGGGAGAAGTTGGTTAAAAAATGGTCCTGAGGCCATGTTGATTTTTTTTTTTTTAATTTTTTTTTAACCTTTATTTATTTTTGAGAGAGAGACAGAGTGTGAGCAGGGGAGGAGCAGAGAGAGAGGGAGGCACAGAATCGGAAGCAGGCTCCAGGCTCTGAGCTGTTAGCACATAGCCCGATGTGGGGCTCGAACTCACAGACCACGAGATCATGACCTGAGTCAAAGTCGGACGCTCAACCGACTGAGCCACCCAGGCACCCCAAGGGCCATGTTGATATTTAATAAATGGGCCATAGCAAGTAAAGGGAAGAACTGAAAGAGAATGCCTGAGAACGTAAAAGATTCAGGGAGTGAATGGTTCCCTGGACGATTAAGGGACAAACAGGAGTGCTTGACCAGAGTCAGGTTACAGGATGCGAGTTGGCACCTCTGTCACTTGGGTTAAAAGAACTGAGAGATGGTGTTTGATTAAGAGATTTAGGGATCCCATCCTTCAGAGCTATTCCTTCCTATTGTTAGGTTCTGAGAAAATAAATAATAACCCCAAGCATTAAGTAAAAGTTTTGAATATAGTAAAACCTTGGTTTGCGAGCATAATTCATTATGGAAGCATGCTTGTAATCCAAAGCACTTGTATATCAAAGCGAATTTCCCCATAAGAAATAATGGAAACTCAGATGATTTGTTCCACAACCCAAAAATAGTCATATAAAAGTGATTACATTACTGCAATATAATCCAAAATAATAAAATACAAAATATAAAGAAAAATAAAATAACCTGAACTTTCATGGCTGGTGTGAGGGAGACCAGCCAGAGGAGGGTTATTGTGTCAGATGACTTTCACTATCACTAACGGATGTTGACTACAGTACAGTATTAATAAACTTTTGTCATGTACTGTATTTAATGTAACTGGCAATAAGGCAGCAGAGAAAGGGGTCTATATCTGCAAGCAGCCTGACTTAGAATGAAGCAAAGTATTCCTAAGTTTACTCTTGTACGGAAAAGCAAAGGACTGTCCGTAAGTGCTTTGAAATGACAAAAAAATACACTGGTCCTGTTGTGGGTACTTTCTGATGTTCTGCAAAATCACTGATCTCTGCCAAACACAGCAGCCTGAGACCGAGCATCTGAGCATGGGAGATGATCACCCACAATCCCCCAGCAAGAGAGAGAGAACCATTGGCCCATTTGTGATCATGTGACATTCGGCAACACAGACTACTCGTATTGCAAGACATCACTCGTTTATCAAGTTAAAACTTATTAGAAATGTTTACTCGTCTTGTGGAACACTCACAGAACAGGTTACTCACAATCCAAGGCTTTACTGCACTGCCTTTATCCAGCCAGCTCAGGAATGGGGCTGTGTCTCTAGAATTGGCAGATGCAGAGTTAAGATTCTGACTGTACCCAGCAGGATGCAGCCAGGGCACAAAGTTCCTATTTTCTCTAATCAGGGAGCTCAAAGAAGCTCTGGTCAAGAAAAGAAGTTTCTCTTGGTAGGACTCACCGCCATTCTGTCTCCTCAGTTCCTACTGCACGATCCTTTTTCTTGCTGTCCCCAGTGAGTCCATGGGAAGGAGGTCAGGAGGGGCCTGGGCACTGTGTGAGCCTGAGATGGGGCACCTTCGTTGCTTCAGTGACTAGGGATAAGCATACACAGCAGTGAGGTGGCCTGCAACACACAGGCATAGGCAGACATTAATCAGTAGTTAATATTATTACATATTTTGTGTGAACTGTATGGCACAGCGAGACCTTAAAGTCCATTTTGTAATGGACTAACTTACTGGTTTGCCTGCTGAATTCCCGTGGAAAGAGTAAAACCCTACCTGCAGTATCTCTTCCTGTCCACAGGGTGGCAGAAGCTGATCAGCTTTCCTCAAGTGGAAATGTGGTAGCCTACTCAAAAAAAGCTATCCAAACAAAAACTTAAAAATTTTTAAAAAAGTTATTGTTAACAAAGCAGCCTCCAAAAGTTAACCTCCAGTTTATAATAATTAATCATTGAGGAAGGACTATTGCAATACCGAGATACCGGGATGTGTGCACCTTAATCAATGGGAATGATGAGCTGACATTCACATTGTCCCTCCTTCCAGATTCTACCTGATCGGCGGTGGCATACCCATCATAGTTTGTGGTATAACAGCGGCCGCGAACATCAAGAATTACGGCAGTCGGCCACATGCACCCTAGTGAGTGTTTTGTGTTCTCTGCGTACCTGACCCCAGTTGCTTCTCTTTTAATGCTTTCCCAGGCCCTGACTCTCTTGCAGTTCCTGGCACAGTTGGTTGCCATGCAGCATCTGAACTGGTTTCCCATTTTCTTTCCTAGTTGCTGGATGGCGTGGGAACCCTCCTTGGGAGCCTTCTACGGGCCTGCCAGCTTCATCACGTTTGTGAACTGTATGTACTTCCTGAGCATATTTATTCAGTTGAAAAGACACCCTGAGCGCAAATATGAGCTGAAGGAGCCCACGGAGGAGCAGCAGAGGCTGGCGGCCAATGAAAATGGCGAAGTCAACCATCAGGATTCCCTGTCTCTGTCTCTGATTTCGACGTCAGCGTTGGAAAATGAGCACACTTTTCATTCTCAACTTTTGGGGGCCAGTCTTACCTTGCTCTTATATGTCGCCCTGTGGATGTTTGGGGCCTTGGCTGTTTCCTTGTATTACCCTTTGGACTTGGTGTTCAGCTTCTTTTTTGGAGCCACGTGTTTGAGTCTCAGCGCATTCATCGTGGTTCACCACTGCGTCAATAGGGAGGATGTTAGACTTGCGTGGATCATGACCTGCTGCCCCGGCCGGAGCTCGTACTCCGTGCAGGTTAATGTACAGCCCCCCAGCTCCAGTGGCGCGAACGGAGAGGCGCCTAAGTGCACCAACAGTAGTGCAGAATCTTCATGCACAAACAAGAGTACATCGAGCTTCAAAAATTCCTCCCAGGGCTGCAAGTTAACCAACTTGCAGGCTGCGGCGGCTCAGTGCCACACCAATTCCCTGCCTTTGAACTCCACGCCTCAGCTTGATAATAGTCTGACGGAACATTCAATGGACAATGATATCAAAATGCATGTGGCACCTTTAGAAGTTCAGTGTCGAACAAATGTGCACCCAAGCCGCCATCATAAAAACAGAAGTAAAGGACACCGGGCAAGCAGACTCACCGTCCTAAGAGAGTATGCCTATGACGTCCCAACCAGCGTGGAAGGCAGCGTGCAGAACGGCTTACCTAAAAGCCGGCCGGGCAACAATGAAGGACACTCGAGGAGTCGAAGGGCTTATTTAGCCTACAGAGAGAGACAGTACAACCCGCCCCAACCCGATAGCAGCGACGGCTGTAGCACGCTTCCCAAGAGCAGCAGAAATTTTGAAAAGCCTATTTCAAATAGTAGTAAAAAAGATGCCTTAAGGAAGCCAATTGTAGTTGAGCTTGAAAGTCAGCAGAAGTCTTACGGACTCAACTTGGCCATCCAGAATGGACCAATCAAAAGCAGTGGGCAGGAGGGCCCCTTGCTGGGTACAGATAGCACCGGCAACGTCAGGACTGGGCTATGGAAACACGAGACTACTGTGTAGGGTAGCGGCGGTGGGCTTCCTGGGCACAAATCCGTACAGACCGTGTTGTCCACATTCCTTGAAGCCAGGACTATGTAAAAACAGACTGTTTGCAGCCACCTTAGGGATTCAAAACAATTTTGAATAAACTTTGAAGTATGGGGTCTTATTTTATACCCCCCGATTGTTGCTTTTTTTATGAATTAAAAAGAAAAGCCCTCTAAAGCATCGTTTTCATTGTCAAAGCACCAGCAGGACTTTGAGCATCTGAAATGTAATTTCTTGGAATCTGTGTATCTACGTAACATTTCAGGCTTGTATTTAATATAATAAATAGGTGTTTGTCATTGTTTCAGTCTCACATTTTTTTTTTACTGTTTGCTTTTGAGAGAGAGAGAGAGAGAGAGAGAGAGAGCACGTGCGCGCACAAGTGGGGGAGGGGCAGAAAGAGAGGGAGACACAGAATCCGAAGCAGGCTCCAGGCTCTGAGCTGTCAGCACAGAGCCCGACTTGGGCTCAAACTCCTAGACCGTGAGATCATGACCTGAGCTGAAGTCAGATGGTTAACCAACTGAGCCACCCATGTGCCCCATACATTTTTGTATTTTATAATAGAAGCATGTAGTTCTATTTTAATTGTGTTTATACATGGGGATATTTTAATGAGAATTCTATGTAAATCAATTAGCAGACTCCTACATAATTAACTCCACTGATTATGACATATAAATCAAAACTTGTTTGGATTGATGTATTTTATAAATACAGTTTTAAATGCTACAAGTTTGTAAAAAGATCTCACGGAATTTTTTTTTTTTTGAAATGGAAATGCCTCAAAAGCTCTCTCTACATTGAATTACTTTGTCTTATCACTTTGGTCCTCTTAATATTGTTTTGTCACTTTTGTGGCTTTTCAGTGATTTATATTTAGGTTTAGTTTTCTTAATCATTCCTTCCCCCCACCCCCCAGCACATACATTATCCTTGAATGTAAATGAAGTACAACCATACAAGTCAGCTTCACATTCACTTACTCTGAGTTCTTCAGTATTGGCTGTTCTGTTGGCTGTTACTTTGTTCTCAGATAAAGTTCCTCAGGTACTGATCTTTAAATTACAGTCTGAGGGCAAAAGCTGCTCTGATCCAAATGTTCCCCTTGGTCATTGATGCACTGCGGTCCTTAACCATGTCTGGTCCTTAGTCTCAATGGAGTCCATTCCTGGAACTCTTTTTTTTTTTTTTTTTTTTTAAAGTTATTTAATGTGTTGCATTATTTTTAAAAATGTTAATTTCAGCATAGTTCATGTGTGGTGTTGTATTAGTTTACATTAGTATACATTACTCAGTGCTCATAATGATAAGTGTGTTCTTACTCCCCTTCACCTACTTTAACCATCCCCCCACCAACCTCCTCTCTGGTAACCATAGTCATTTCTCTGACTATTTCACTTAGCATTATACTCTGTAGCTCTTTCCATGTTGTTGCAAATGGCAAGATCTCATTCTGTTTCATGGCTGACTAGTATCAAATTATACGTGTGTAATATAATCACAGAGCCCAACGCAGGGCTCAAACTCACATGCCATGAGATCATAACCTGAGCCGTGTGTATATAAGGTGATATATATACATGTACACACATTCATACCACACCTTCTTTATCCATTCACCTATTAACGGACACCTGGGCTGCTTCCATAACTTGGCTATTGTAAATAATGGTCTAATAAACATAGAGGGATATATATCTTTTTGAATTCGTGTATTCATATTCTTTGGGTGAATACTTCCGTGGTTGAATTACTGGATCATATGATCATCCTATTTTTAATTTTTTGAGGAACCTCCATACTGTTTTCTACAGTGGCTGCACCAGTTTGCCTTCCTACCAACAATCCACAAGTGTTCCTTTTTCTACATCCTTGCCGATGCTGATTGTTTCTTGTGTTTTTGATTTTGGCCATTCTGACAGATGTGAGGTGATACCTCATTGTGGTTTTGATCTGCATTTCCCTGATAAGTGATGTTGAGCATCTTTTCACATATCTGTTGGCCCTCTGGATGTCTTCTTTGGAGAAATGTCTATTCATGTCTTCTGTCCATTTTTTAATTGGAGGTTTTTTGTTTTTTGGGTTTTATTTGGTATTGAGTTGTATCCGTTCTTTATATATTTTGGATACTACCCTTTATTTGATTTATCATTTGCAAATATTTCCTATTCAGTAGGTTGTCTTTTAGTTTTGTTGATTTTTTTCTTTTGCTGTACAAAAGGTTTTCTTTCTTTCTTTCTTTCTTTCTTTCTTTCTTTCTTTCTTTCTTTCTTTCTTTCTTTTTCTTTCTTTCTTTCAAGAGAGGGTGTGACGGAGCAGTGACAGGGGCAGAGGGAGGGAGAGAAAGGCCATCTTAGGTAAGCTCCATGCCCAGTGCAGAGCCTGATTGCAGGGCTTGATCTCACAACAGTGAAATCATGACGCAAGCTGAATTCAAGAGTCACTTAACCCACTGAGCCACCCGGGCACCCCTGTGTGGGAGCTTTTTATTTTGATGTAGTCCCTGTAGTTTATTTTTGCTTTTGTTTTTCTTGCCTCAGGAGAGATACCTAGAAAAATGTTGCTATGGCCGATGTCAGAGAAATTACTGCCTCTGCTTCTAGGATTTTTAAGGTTTCAGGTCCTACATTTAGGTTTTTAATCCATTTTGAGTTTATTTTTGAGTATAGTATAAGAAAGTGGTCCAGTTTCATTCTTTTGCATGTAGCTGTCCAGTTTTCTGAACACCATTTGTTGAAGAAACTTCTTTTTCCCATTGTATATTCTTGCCTCCTTTGTGGAAGATGAATCAGCCATATAATTGTGGGTTTATTTCTGGCCTCTCTATTCTCTTCTATTGATGTTTATTTCTGTTTTTATGCCAGGGTCATACTGTTTTGATTACTACAGCTTTGTGGTGTATCTTCAAATCTGGGACTGTGATACCTCCAGTTTTGTTCTTCCTTTCCCGGATTGCTTTGGCTATTTGGGATCTTTTGTGGTTCCATACAAATTTTAGGATTGTTTCTTCTAGTTCTGTGAAAAATGCTGTTGTTACTTCGATAAGGGTTGCATTAAATCTACAGCTTGCTCTGGGTAGTGTGACAATTTTAACTCTATTTGTTCTTTCAGTCCGTGAGCATGGAATATCTTTCCATTTGTTTGTGTTGTCTTCAGTTTCTTTCGTCAGTGTTTTATAGTTTTCAGACTGTAGATCTTTCACCTCCTTACTTAAGTATATGCCTAGGTATTTTATTATTTTTGATGCAATTATAAGTGGGATTGTTTTCTTAATTTCTCTTTCTGCTACTTCATTTTTAGTGTATAGAAATGCAGTGTATAAGTTAATTTTGTGTCCTGTGACCTTACTGAATTCATGTGTCAGTTCTGGTAGTTTTTTGGTGGAATCTTTCAGATTTAGTATCATGGCATCTGCAAATAGTGAAAGGTTTATTCTTCCTTACCAATTTGGAAGGCTATTATTTCTTTCTGTTGTCTGATTGCTGTGCCTAGGACTTCCAGTACTATGTCGAATAAAAGTGGTGAGAGTGGACATCCTTGTCTTCTTCCTGACTTTAGGGGAAAAGCTCTCCATTTTTACCCACTGAGTATGATGTTTGCTGTGGGTTTTTCATATATGGCCTTTGTTATGTCGAGGTATGTTCCCTGTAAACCTACTTGGTTTTGAGGGTTTTTATCCTGAATTGATGTTATACTATCCATTGTAATGATCATATGTTTTTTTATCCTTTCTCTTATTGATGTGATGTAGCATGTTGATTGATTTGCAAATATTTAACCATGCTTACATCTCAGGAATGAATCCCACTTGATCATGGAAGATGATTTCTTTCATGTATTCTTCAATTTGGTTTGCTAATAATTTGATGAGGCTTTTTGCATCTTTGTTCATCAGAGATAGTGATCCATGGTTCTCTTTTTATGTAGTGTCTTTATCTGGTTTTGGTAGGGTGGTACTGGCCTCATAGAATGAGTTGGAAGCTTTCCCTTCTCTTCTATGTTTGGAAAAGTTTGAGAAGAATAGCTATTAACTCTTCTTTAAATGTTTGTTAGAATTTACTTGTGAAACTGGTCCTGGACTTTTCTTCGTTGGGAGTTTTTTGATTACTGATTCAATATCATTGCTGGTAATTGGTCTGTTCAAATTTTGTATTTCTTCTTGGTTTAGTTTTGGTAGATTATATTTCCAGGAATTTATCCATTTCTTCTAGGTTGTCTAGTTTGTTGGCATATAATTTTTCATAATATTCTCTTATAATTGTATTTCTATGGTGCTGGTTATTATTTGTCCTCTTTCATTTCTGATTTTGTTCATTTGAATCCTTTTCTTTTTTTATGATTCTGGCTAAAGGTGTATCAATTTTGTTGATGTTTTCAAAGTACCAGCTTGTTTCATTGCCCTATTGTTTTGTTTTTTAGATATTATATATATTTGTCTAATATCTAAATAATATACTTGTCTTATTTTTAGTTTATTTCTGCTCTAATATTTATTATTTCCTTCCTTCTACTGGTTTGGGTTTTTGTTTGTTCTTTCCTAGCTCCTTTAGGTGTAAGGTTAGGTTGTTTGAGGTTTTTCTTCTTGATGTAGGCCTGTAAACTTTTCTCTGTTGCTATAAACTTCTCTCTTAGAACAGCTTTTGCTGATCCCAAGGATTTTGGGCTGTTATAGTTTCATTTTAACTTGTGTCCACGTATGTTTTGGTTTCTTTTTGATTTCTCAGTTGGCCCATTCATTATTTAGTAGTGTGTTATTTAACCTCCATATATATGTGTTCTTTCTAGATTTTTCCCTGTGGTTAATTTTTAGTTTCTTAGCGTTGTGGTCAGAAAAGATGCATGGTATGACTTGCATCTTTTTGAATTTGTTGAGACTTGTTTGGGTGCCTAATATGTGATCCATTCTGGAGACTGTCTCACGTGCACTTGAAAAAAATGTGTATTCTGTTGTTTTAGGATGGAATGTTCTGAATATATCTGTTAGATCCATCTGGTCCAGTGTGTCACTCAAAGCCATTGTTTCCTTGTTGATTTTCTGTTTGGATGATCTGTCCATTGATGTGAGTGTGGTGGTAAAGTCGCCTACTATTACTGTATTACCATCTATTACTTTATGTTTGTAATAGCTGCTTCTTGTATTTGGGTGCTCCATGTAGGGTACATAAATATTTACAATTGATATACCCTATCGTAAATTGGATTTGTCCCCTTATAATATGGTGCTCTTCTTTGTCTCATTACTTTTTAAAAAAAATTTTTTTTAATGTTTTTATTTATTTTTGAGACAGAGAGACACAGAGCATGAGCAGGGGAGGGGCAGAGAGAGAGGGAGACACAGAATGTGTGAAGCAGGCTCCAGGCTCTGAGCTGTCAGCACAGAGCCCGACGCGGGGCTCGAACTCACAGACAGCGAGATCACGACCTGAGCTGAAGTCGGACGCTTAACTGACTGAGCTACCCAGGCACTCCTTGTTACTTTGTTTTAAAGTCAATTTTGTCTCATGTAAGTATGGCTACCCTGGCTTTCTTTTCACATGCGGTTACATGATAAATGTTTCTCCATCTCTTTACTTTCAGTCTGCAGGTGTCTTTAGGTCTGACCTGTCTCTTGTAGACAGCATATAGATGGACTTATTATTATTATTATTTTATCCATCCCTTCACCTTAGGTCTTTTGATCGGAGCATTTAGTCCATTTACATTCAAAATAATTATTGATAGGTATGTGCTTACTGCTATTTTGCTATTTGTTTTATGGTTGCTTTTGTAGTTTTCTCTGTTCCTTTGTTGTCTTGCACTCTTCTGTCATGGTTTGCTTGCTTTCTTAGTGATTGACTTGGATTCCTTTCTCTCTTTGTCTCCTGTTGTTTAGTTTGTTGTTATTTTGTTGCTCTTATTACTAGTTTTTGATTTGTGATTACCATTAGGTTTGTATATAATATGCATGTAGCAGTCTATATTAAGTTGATCGCTTAAGTTTGAACCTATTTTTTTCTAACTTCTCTCCCCTCCCACATTTTAGGTATTTGATGTCTTACTTTACATCCTTTTATTTTGTGAATCCCTTGACTTACTTTTGTAGATATACTTATTTTTACTGCTTTTGTGCACCCTATTCTTATTACTACTTATGGTCTTTCCATTTCACACAAAGAGTCTCCCTTAACATTTCTTATAGAGCTGGGTTAGTGGTGATGAATTCCTTTAACTTTTGTTTGGGAAACTTGATCTCCTCCTATTCTGAATGATAACCTTACTGGATACAGTATTCTTGGCTGTAGTTTTTTTTTACTTTCAGCACTTTGAGTATATCATGCTACTACTCCCTTCTGGCCTGTAAAATTTCTGCTGAAAAATCAGCTGATAGCTTTATGGGGTTTCCCTTGTATGTAACTGCTTTCTTTTCTCTGGCTGCTTTAAAATTTTTGTCTTTATCACTACTTTTGGCCATTTTATTTTATTTATTTTTAAATGTTTATTAGAGAGAGAGAGAGAGCAAGGAAAGGAAAGAGAGAGGGAGAGACAAAGAGGAAGAGAGAAAATCCTAGTCAGGGATTGTGGTGAGTGGTCAGCACAGAGCCTGATGCAAGGCTTGATCTCATGATCAAGAACTTATCATGTAAGAACTCATCAGTAAGATCACAACCTGAACCAAGATCAAGAGTTGGACCCTCAACCAACTGAGCCACCCAGGCATCCCTACTTTGGGTCATTTTAATTACTATGTGTCTTGGTGTGGACCTTCTTAGGTTCATTTTTTGGGTGCTCTCTGTGCCTCCTGGATCTGGATTTCTGTTTTATTCCCCAGATTCCGGAAGTTTTCAGATACTAGTCCTTCAAATACATTTTCTGCCCTCTTTTCTCCTTCTGAAATACCTATAGTGCAAATGTCATTATTCTTGATGGTGTCACTGAGTTTCCTAAGTCTATTTTCATTTTTTGTTACTTTTTTCTGTTTTCTGTTCATCTTATTTGCTTTCCATTATTCTTTCCACCAGGTTACTAGTCTGTTCTGCTTCTCCTAGTCTACATTAATTTCCTCTAGCGTATTATTAATTTGAGCTACTGAGTTCTTCATCTCTGATTGGTTCTTTATGTTTTCTCTCTTTGTCAAGGGTGTCACTGAGGTCCTCCACTCTTAAGTCTAGTGAGTATCTTTATGACCCTTACTTTAAATTCTCTGTTAAGCATACTACTTCCTCCATTTCATTTAGTTCTCTTGCTGTGATTTTGTCCCTTTTTTTTTTTTTTTTTTTCATTTGGGACATATTCCTCTGTCTCCTTGTTTTGTCCAATTCAATTCTCTCTGTCTGTTTCTATGTGTTAGGAAAGTCAGCTTTGTCTTCTGCTCTTGAAAGTAGTGGCTTTATGGAGAAGAGGGCCTATACTGTCCTGCAGTGCAGTCTCCAGAACCTGGCACTTCAATGGTGTCTCCTGTTTGTGTTGCACGCGCACACAATGTTGTGGCTGAGCCACTTTCTCCTTCAGTCATCTGCGATGGTTCTCTTTGCCTGTTGTGGGCAGGTTTTGGTCCCTGTGTTGTTAGTGGGCCAGTGTGGTGCAACCTTGGGCTTAAGTTGGACCAAGTATTTGCCAGAGATGCAATAGCACTGAATTGCTGGGTGCTTTCTCGGTCTTATCTCCTGAGAAGTTCTCCTTGTTGAATAGGGCCCGCAGTTCAACAGAACAGGTCCAAATGTCTGCCTTCACCTCTGGGGCTGTATTCAGACTAGTGTGTGGTTATCTTCTCTCCCTTGGGTGGGAGTCACTTTGGAGTGGTGCTGGCCCCTTTCAGAGCTGCTTGCCCATTGGCAGGCTTGTGGCACGGCTTTGGATGAACTCCAGACAAGAGTGAAGTGGAGGGGATTGATCTGCAGAAGAACATGGTGGTGGGGCACATGGTGCCCATTAGGTCTGCCCTGGTCTCCTGTGAGAAAGGATCGAGGCAGGTCAGGTGGAGGGAGTGGATCTGCAGAAGTACAAGGTGAGGGGTGGGGTGGAGCAGAGGGTGGGCTTTGTGCTGATAGCAAGCCTTGTATGGGTCTGCTGCCGGAGAGGCCTGGCTGCAGGGGGTGTGTCCACAGGGAAAAACACTGGGTGGGGCATGGTGTTAGCAAGTTAGGTAGTGAGTGTTGACACTGTGCTGATTCTCACAGGTGTCCATGTATCTAGACTGGGGTGCAGGGCAGGGAAATGGCACCTGCCAGCTTCTTTGTTCCTGGGAAAGTCTCCCAAAGATCCCTGCTCCTCTGTGATTAGTCATGCTCTGAGATTAGTAAGCAAATCTCTCCCGTATGCCCCAGGAATTTTTCAGACTACTGCCTCTGTGCTGTTATCTCAGTAGGGCTGTTTGCAGTTCTGTCTTCTTAAGGGTGGTGATTCTATCCTGTGCTCTCATAGAGCCCAGACTGCTGATTTTTAAAGTTCTGAGTGTTAAGCCCTGCTGGTTGTAAGAACTCAACAAATTTGGCCTCTTGGTATTCAAAGCCAAAAATAGGGATTCATGTTTCCCATGCAAGCTCCTTGGTATGAGAGTGTTTCTTTGCCCCTCTCTACACCTGTGGTGTCCCTCCCTCCTGTGGACAGTCCTGTGGGTGTATTTAGCTCCTGACCTTGTCTCTGCCCTCCTACCCTCTTTGATTCTTGCCTCTTCTCTACATTTGGCTGTGGAGAGTCTGTTCTGTCAGCCTTCAGGTCCTTTTCTGGGTTATTTACACTGATGTGGCTGTATCCAGGGGATGAGGTGGTCTTAGGGCCCTCCTACTCCACCATCTTCCATGAAAGTTCATTTCTGGAACTGTTTTGAAGGTCAGATAGGGTCTGCCCTGACTCTGTGCATCCGGTCCCTCTGATAGGTGAGGCAATGCTTGAGAAGTGAGGCACAGCTCAGATCTGTTTGTGACAGCTGCCTAAAGGTTTGAATCAGATCAGATTCAAAGTGTACATTCAAGAAATATTGACTCAAGTTTAGCTTGATAAACCCCAAATCTGAGAGATATACCACTTAACTTCTATAGAGTGAATATCAGGGACACCACAAGATCACTTATTAGAGGGTAAGTGTTCACTTGTCATTGGATTACCGCATTAGAAATAAATTATTTTGCTTTGCAATAATAAAACTGGTAGTTCTGTTTAAGCCTTTGTCAAATGTCAGTTTTAGAGACATTCTTTTGGTGGGGGAAGCAAACCAATGGATAGATCCTGACCAAATGGATGGATTCAACACTTGCACGTTGGACCACTGCCTGGCCCAGGGTCTCCTGGTAAGTTGATATATGTATGCAGGATGACGTGTAGAAATGGTAAAGATAAACTAAAAAGAAGTGAGTGGAGTGATAATGCCTACTTCTTTATTGCTATTTTAATTTTGCTCTTGTATTTTGTAAAGCATCAACAATGTGTAACGCCTTTCTCTGACCCATAGGTTGACTCCACATAGGGAAAAGAACTTTGTTCCTCTGCTTTTTCCTACCTCACAGGAAGTGAGGAATTTCCCCTCCTGGAAACGTTCACCATTCAGTAAGCATCTGTTAATTTAAATATAACTTTGTGTAGATAACAGAAGACAAGAAGGCTGGGCCTAGGGGAGGGGTGGAAGACAGAAAACATCAAATACTTGGAATAAAATGAAGATTCTACTAAAAATATTTGGAATGTGTTGATATTCCAAGCGTAGAAAGTGATGAGCAATGACTTTGTGCATTATACTCCTAGTGTTTGACTGAGTTAACGTTTGATGTTTGCGTGTAGGAAATGAAGAACACATTGTATCCCCTTACCTTTGTCCTTTTTGATTTATGGCTTGTGGCTGGTGGAGGTTTCTTTATTTTTCACAGGAGCATAAAACTGTTAAGAGAGGTTTCAGTTTTCTCAGAGAATTGGCTCATTCATTTTCCCGATTCAAAAATGTTGGCAAGTGAGGCTCAAAGAATTTCTGCCATGCCGAACATGCTGGCGGGTTGCGCCACATCTAGGAGCATGACCTGTTTCCTCATGCTGCGGCCACCATGCTTTGCAACACATCGCGTAGCTTCTCTGGAGGCAATCACTCATGCCCTCACGGTGCTTATGATCTGTAGTTTCCCCAAACTTTATTCTCATCCCAGTTCTTTTGTTTGCGTTTTAATTTCATAATAAGGTATAACTGGTCATGTTCTGATTAAGGAAACACACCTGATTTACTCTTTTATTCCACGGAAGGTTTTTAATCATGTTGTCACACACTGCGTAATATAATAGCATGATGTTATTTGCTGGTATTAAACGCCAACCTCTGATTTTAGGTAACAGTTCGAAATCAGGTTTGTGTTTGAGTATTTGTGTGACTAGATTTATATACATGTATAAACATATATTAATATTTCAGCTTGTAATCGGTGGCAACTAATTAATTTCTAGATAACAGGAATTTTTGCATATGCAACTTAATGTAACTTTGTATCCATGTTCAATATATTTCTATAAATAGATAGAATGTTACAGACAGATGGCAACTTATATATAGATGCTTAGGCTTAGATTTTGCTCATTATTGAAAAGTAAGAAAGTTAAAACATTTAAACCTATGTGTTTCAGGCATTGAGATCAGAATGCCTAAGCTGAAGTTGGTTGAGACCATAAAAAATGAGGAAGTAAAAAAATTAACAGAAAGCATTTCAGCTAGGAGTTAAACTAAACCATCAAGAAAAGTGAGTCCTACAACAGCAATCCAAAATTTAAAGCAAATGTTAATTGTCTTTTTCTTTTCAGATTCCCAGAATCATTTAATTATTTTAATATTCATTCCAGTGCTTTCATCTGAGAGGCGATTTGATTATTTATAGCTACTTATGATAGTGTTTCCCAAACTTGGGCCATTCCATTATTCTTGCCAAGATTTTGTCATATCTTCCTAATATTTATAGCAATACTGTCATATGGGTCAACTCACCTATTTTTCAATGAAATGCAAGTAACAGTAAATCCAGTACATTTTTTTTTTTGCTAAATGAAGCCAGCTCCTCAAGGAGAAATGTGTAAGTGTCCGTTCTGTGTGTTCACTTAGTTACTGTAGACTGACTCGCCCTGTCTTTCCACCTTCTTGGTGAACCTGGTGCTACACGTGATGAAACCCCCAGCAGCCCTTGGACGTAGCTTTCCTTCAGCTTCTTTTCACTGGGGATGCCAGTGGCTCAAAGGCGGATACCAAGTGTGAACTTACAGGACCCCCGTTATAGTCAGTGACAGACCACTACCTATGCTTTTAGGATTGGATGCTCAGAATTAATTCCTAGCCATAATCTCATTAGATTTTTTTCAGCAAACTTTTTCAGCAAGCTTTATATTGTTTGAAATATGTATTGTCCTTCTAATTGTTATGTCTACAAAACAGTGGAAGAAAAGTGTGTGTGAGTGCATGTGTTTAATCCATTACTGCTGCCATTATCCAGTTTGAGAAGGTACTGATGACAATTCTTATCAGAATATTCCAGGCATTTTGGGGACCCCGGGTGGCTCAATTAGTTGAGCGTCCGACTCCTGATTTGGCCTCAGGTTATGATCTCACAGTTTGTGAGATCAAGCCTCGTGTTGGGCTCCCGGCTGACAGCACGGAGCCTGCTTGGGATTCTCTCTCTCCTTCTCTCTCTGCCCCTCCTCCCTTGTCACATGCATATGTGTGCGCACTCTTTCTCTCTCAAATAAATATTTTTTTAAAAGAATATTCCAGGCATGTTTTTAAAAGTTCAAAATGTTTCTAGAGGGTTCTTGAGACACATTCACTGTGTAAAGAATCCAGCTAATCAGAGTGTTCGTATGAACAAATAGATATGCAGAATATGATTGGTCACAAAGCCAGGAGTAGTCATGAGTTCCCAAAGTCATGGGGACTTTGAGTCATGACTCAAAGAAGATTGGGTCTAGGAAGATACTCTACACGAAAGTAATGAATTTCCACTACTAAGCAGGTTTGTTTTGTTACTGGTATCCATTCCTATATAAGACTGAGTAAAAATGTTTAGTGGGCAACCATGATTAACAATTTTTACTGCTTAGTTAAGTATTTCCTTTTAAATTTTGTATTTTAAGAATGTACATTTTAGTACCTTAACACAGTAAGGCTTTCTTGCTGAAGCAGTGGTCTGGTATGTATGTTACTAGCCTGGCAGCGCTCCTCAGGGGTTCTTACCCAGGCTCTGCCCGCTCCAAGTCCTTCCTCAGAGAATGGTTGGTAGCACGGGGAGGGTTTTATGAATCAGGCCCAGGAGATGGCATATGTCATTTCTGCCCCAGCCCACTGGCCAGAGTGCAGTTGTGGCCACACCTAACTGCAGAGTAAACTGGGAAATGAAGTCGAGCTGTGTGTCCAAGAAGGAAGGGGAGATGGTTTGGTGAACAAATAACCAGACAGCCACAGGAATAGATTCCCAGGATGTACACCAGTGAACTTTATTCCCACCTATCTTCCTACCTATTGAAAATCTTACTTTTATAAAAGCACTGATCCATTATGAGTTCCAAACAAAAATGTTAGATTTTACATCAGTTTCTAAATTACGTAATGGCCAACAATTTTTTTTTTGAATTTACATCCAAATTAGTTAGCATACCATTTAGCCCCCCCCCC
>NC_064811.1:17230996-17234338 GCF_023721935.1 Panthera uncia | reverse complement strand
GTCACCCACCCTCCCCTCCCTCCCACCCCCCACCAACCCTCAGTTTATTCTCAGTTTTTAAGGAGTCTCTTATGCTTTGGCTCCCTCCCTCTCTAATCTCTTTTTTTTGTTCTTCCCCTCCCCCACGGACTTCTGTTAAGTTTCTCAGGATCCGCATAAGAGTGAAAACATATGGTATCTGTCTTTCTCTGTATGACTTATTTCACTTAGCATAACACTCTCCAGTTCCATCCACATTGCTACAAAAGGAATGGCCAACATTTTTAAAAGAATTCAGTAAATAGGGGAAAGTTCGGTATCCTTTCTGATCTGCGTCCTTCATATTCTTATTTAGCAATGATTATATTGCAAGGCGCTTCTGCCGAAATTGAAATATATTTACAGCTGTTATGTAATCAATCCCCAGAACTTTTTGGTCTTGCAAAACTGAAATTCTACACCCATTAAACAACTCTCCATTTTACCTTCTGCCCGGTTTTGGCAGCTACCATTCTACTTTGTTTCTCTAAATTTGATTATTCTAGGTACCTCATGTAAGTGGGATCATACAGTATTTGTCTTTTTGTGACTGGCTTATTTCACTTAGCATAATGCCCTCAAGATCCATCCATGTTGTAGCATGCGTCAGAATGCCTTCCTTTCTCAGGCTGTATGCTGTGTGTATACACGTGTGTACATTCCATTGTATGTATGTTCCACCTTTTCTTTACCTGTGTGTATCTGCCGATGGACATTTGTTTGCATTGCTTCCATCTTTTGGCTTTTGTGAATGATGCTGCTATGAAGACCAGTATACTACACATAGATATTTGAGGCCTTGTTTTCAATTCTTTCGGATTTATATCCAGAAGTGGAATTGCTGGATCATATGGCAATTCTATTTTTAATTTTGTAAGAAACCACCATAATATTTTTTCCTGAAGCCTGTACCATTTTACATTGTCCCCAATTGCACAAGGATTTCAGTTTCTCCATATCCTCATCCAAACCTTTTTACTTCTATTTTTGATTCTTAGTAGTCTTCCAAAAGGATGTGAGGTGATATATCATTTGGGTTTTGATTTACATTTTGCTAATGATAAGTGATATTGAGCATCTTTTCATATTTTTGTTGACCATTTATGTGTCGGTGGGGAAATATGGAGGTCCTTGGTCTATTTTTTCATTGCGTTACTAGGTTTTTTTGTTGTGGAAGTGCAGGTGCTTTATATGTTCGATAGTGAACCTTTATACAATGTATGATTTACAAATATTTTCTTTCATGCTGTAGGCTGACTTTTCAATATGTTGATTGTGTCCTTTGACACACAGAAGTTTTTAATTTGATGTCCTATTGATCAATTTTGATTTGTGTTCCTTGTGTTTTTGGTATTATACGTGCCAACCTAATGTGATGAAGTCTTTTTCTTCTAAGTGTTTTATAAAGTCTTACATTCATCTTTTCATGTGCCTGTTGGCCATTGGATGTCTTCTTTAGAGAAGTGTCTATTCATGTTTTCTGCCCATTTCTTCACTGGATTATTTGTTTTTCGGGTGTGGAGTTTGGTGAGTTCTTTATAGATTTTGGATACTAGCCCTTTGTCCAACAGGTCATTTGCAAATATCTTTTCCCATTCCGTTGGTTGCTGTGTAGTTTTGTTGATTGTTTCCTTTGCTGTGCAGAAGATTTTATCTTCATAAGGTCCCAGTAGTTCATTTTTGCTTTTAATTCCCTTGCCTTTGGGGATGTGTCAAGTAAGAAATTGCTGTGGCTGAGGTCAGAGAGGTCTTTTCCTGCTTTCTCCTCTAGGGTTTTGATGGTTTCCTGTCTCACATTCAGGTCCTTCATCCATTTTGAGTTTATTTTTGTGAGTGATGTAAGAAAGTGGTCTAGTTTCAACCTTCTGCATGTTGCTGTTCAGTTCTCCCAGCACCATTTGTTAAAGAGACTGTTTTCCATTGGATATTCTTTCCTGCTTTGTCAAAGATTAGTTGGCCATACTTTTGTGGGTCCAATTCTGGAGTCTGTATTCTATTCCATTGGTCTATATGTCTGTTTTTGTGCCAATACCATGCTGTCTTGATGATTACAGCTCTGTAGTAGAGGCTAAAGTCTGGGATTGTGATGCCTCCCGCTTTGGTCTTATTCTTCAATATTACTTTGGCTATTCGGAGTCTTTTGTGGTTCCATACGAATTTTAGGATTGCTTGTTCTAGCTTCGAGAAGAATGCTGGTGCAATTTTGATTGGGATTGCACTGAATGTGCAGATAGCTTTGGGTAGTATTGACATTTTAACAATATTTATTATTCCAATCCATGAGCATGGAATGTCTTTCCATTTCTTTGTACCTTCTTCAATTTCCTTCATAAGCTTTCTATAGTTTTCAGCATACAGATCTTTTACAACTTTGATTAGGTTTATTCCTAGGTATTTTATGATTCTTGGTGCAATTGTGAATGTGATCATCAGGGAAATACAAATCAAAACCACACTGAGATACCACCTCATGCCAGTCAGAGTGGCTAAAATGAACAAATCAGGAGACTGTAGATGCTGGCGAGGATGTGGAGAAACGGGAACCCCCTTGCACTGTTGGTGGGAATGCAAACGGGTGTAGCCGCTCTAGAAAACAGTGTGGAGTTTCCTCAAAAAATTAAAAATAGATCTATCCTATGACCCAGCAATAGCACTGCTAGGAATTTACCCAAGGGATACAGGAGTGCTGATGCATAGGGGCACTTATACCCCAATGTTTATAGCAGCACTTTCAACAATAGCCAAACTATGGGAAGAGCCTAAATGTCCATCAACTGATGAATGGATAAAGAAATTGTGGCTTGTATACACAATGGAATACCACTTGGCAATGAGAAAGAATGAAATATGGCCTGTAGTAACGTGGATGGAACTGGAGAGTGTTACGCTAAGTGAAATAAGTCATATAGAGAAAGATACCATATGTTTTCACTCTTATGTGGATCCTGAGAAACTTAACAGAAGACCATGGGGGAGGGGGAGGGAAAAATAAGTTAGAGAGGGGGAGAGAGCCAAAGCATAAGAGACTCTTAAACACTGAGAACAAACTGAGGGTTGATGGGGAGTGGGAGGTCGGGGAAAGTGGGTGACGGGTATTGAGGAGGGTACCTGTTGGGATGAGCACTGGGTGTTGTACGGAAACCAATTTGACAATAAATTTCGTAAAAAAAATAAATAAATAAAATAAAATCTTTCATTCACATCTTTGATCCATTTTGAGTTCAGTTTTGTATTTCTTTTTCATCTGTTAGCATTTAATGAACCTCCATCTATTGTGGCTTCAAGCTACCAGGACACAGCAGCACCCCCCCCCCCCCCCCCCCC